>NC_063368.1:21443345-21480910 GCF_021869965.1 Rhincodon typus
TTTCTGCTCGGCCTGCTGTGTTCATCCAGCCCTGCACCTTGTTGTCTCGGATTCTCCAGCATCTGCAGTTCCTACTACCTCTGCTCCTGTACGGTTGTCTGGTCTTGTTGGGTCCGGAAAGGTTTTACTTCTGGTTGTGATGGCCCTTTTGTTTCCCCCATTACCACCAGATGTTTTAGTTTAGTCAGGACTGGATCTTTTTGCGTCCACAGTCAGATATTGTCAGCAGTGACTGGAAGGGTGTCCAGAAAGTTTAAAACCAGAATGGACTGTGTGAGGCTATGCGATTACCTACACTCAAGTGGTGTTCCCCAAGCTCAGTTGGGCAGGTGAGGGCGTCCATTTCCTACAGGAAATCCTGTAACTCTCATGCTCTGCTTGCCACATGTCTAATGTCTAATGACTGAGGCAGTTGCAGTGCCTGTTTGAAGTCCATTTGGGCTTCAGCTAGTAGGCGCTTTTGCATGGTTACATCATTAATCCCACGTATCAAATGGTCTCTCAGCATCTCCTTCAGGGTTAACCCAAAATCACAATCCGCTGCTAGTCATCTTAACCTCATGAAAAATCCTGATACGGATTCCCCTGATTCTTGAATTGCCAAGTAAAACTGATAACGTCTCAGAATTAGAGGAGGCTTAGAATCATAATATTGTTATCTGGTGTCTCAGGGAACATTAGGCTCCTAATAACTGAAAATGCTGCAGGTCCACAAACAATCAGAAGAATTACTTGTTGCCTTTCATCTGCCCCAATGTCATTTGTGTGGAAAAAAAAAAACAATCTTTCCAGAGACTGGGCCCAATCTTTGATGGCAGGGTTGAATGAGTCAAGCTTCCAAAAGAAAGGCATGATGCCAGAAATGCTTACCCCAACTCAACGACAACTGTTATAAGCAAAGTTTTCTTCAGGAGCATTCTGTTTTTTCTCTCATCACCACTGAAATAACTTCCTGGAGGCAAGTGTCCTGTCACCAAGTCACCCCTTTATTTACATGTGCACAGTACATGGACTCTGACTAGCTAGCTCAGAGCTAGTCCCTAGGATAGTGAGAATCTCTGAGACTCCTGTTTATATCTGTCAGCCAGCTATGTCTGATTGGCCCAGCTTAACAGCCCCAATCAGGATCTCATACTCAATAAGATAAACCTGGCTCTCATTCCAGTCACTACAGGTGATATCTTGTATTGAAAGGAAAACAGAACAAACCAGCTTTTGTTTATTTGTGAGGCCAGGCATGGAAGTTAATTGCAGTTTGGTTCCTGATCAAAGTTCTGCAGGTGCTTCGTCACCGGGGCTGAGCAGTATGTCTAAACAGAAAGCAGAAGCTGGCTATTAACAAGGTCAGTACCTGGGAATTGTGGTCGCCACATTACCAAAAGGATGTGGATGCTTTGGAGAGGGTGCAGAGGAGATTCACCAGGATGTTGCCTGGTATGGAGGGTGCTAGCTATGAAGAGCAGTTGAGTAGATTAGGATTGTTTACATTAGAAAGACGGAGGTTGAGGGGGAACCTGATTGAGGTCTACAAAATCATGAGACGTATAGACAGGGTGGATAGCAAGAAGCGTTTTCCCAGAGTGGGGTTCTCAGTTACTAGGGGTCACGATTTCAAGGTGAGAGGGGAAAAGCTTAAGGGAGATATGCGTGGAAAGTTCTTTACGCAGAGGGTGGTGGGTGCCTGGAACACGTTGCCAGTGGAGGTGGTAGAGGCGGGCACGATAGCGTCATTTAGGATGTATCTAGACAGATACATGAATGGGCAGGGAGCAGAGGGATACAGATCCTTGGAAAATAGGTGACAGGTTTAGATAGAGGATCTGGATTGGCGCAGGCTTGGAAGGCCAAAGGGCCTGTTCCTGTGCTGTAATTTTCTTTGTTCTTTGTTCTTTATTCTTTGAATTGGTTCCAGCTAGCCTGGAAAAGACCTTTATGCTCAAGCAGACGACAGATGTTGAACGATGAATGTAACCTTGTGGAGGAGATGGTCAGTCTTTCAGGGAGTGGCCAGAGTTTGATTGGGTTTTGGACTGTCTACAAAACAAAAAAAAGTCTGGCTGTTGATGCTACAGCATGAGATTTGAAAGCTCCCTGCCTAACCTTCCACGAGTAGCTCTTTGAAGCTCAGAGAATAGAAAACCAAGTTTTCTTGTTGCCTTTAGGCGAGTGAACTGAGCCCCAATTGACATCTTCAGAAAATCAACCAAGAAACAATCATCTGTACCAGTGAAACAACACATAGAGGAAACCATTTAAGTAATCTGGCCAGTTTTGTTATATTATTTTATTTATCCTCTAATAGTCTATTTGTCTTTTGTGTGAAACCAAAGGGTTTTTTTGGCTTTATAGCATTGACCAATTAGATTACTTTGTTGCTTACTTTTACTCTGCAGAAGTTTCTATTTTGTTCATAAATTTCTAATCTTTTGTTTAAGGTACAAACCATTGCCTGGAATTGATTATTCTTAGAGTTCGGGATTGATTAATCAAACTAGGAACCATTAACGTCAATTTTGAGGGTCTTTGAAAGTTTTAATTATACTGGGTTACGAATACAGAAGTAGAAAGGCTGATTTAACATCTAGAAGGAAGAGGGTAGCAGATGTATGTGAGCACCACCATCTCAATTTCCCCTCCAAGTCTCACATGATCCTAACTTGGAATAATATTGCTGGTTTTTCACCATCACTGAATCAAAACCCTGGAATTCTCACACTAACACCACAGTAGATATTCCTACACATTAGTTCAAGAAGTTAGTTCATCACAACCTTCCCAAGGATAATTAGGGATAGATAATAAATGCTGGCCTATCAATGAGCCCAAATCTAAGAAAACAATTTAGCCAATGATCAAAATTCATAACAGATCATCTGTTACTTTATATATAGGAATGATGCAAATAATTAATAATATGAGAACAAATATCACAATCACAGAAATGTTATAGCACAGAAGGAGGCCATTTGGCTCATTGTGTCTGTACTATTTCCCAGAATGAACAATTCGGTGGTACTTTTCTTACCTTCTCCCTTTTTCTTCCTTTTCAGATAACAGTTGAATACACTTTTGAATTCCTTGATTGAATCAACCAGCATCACATACTCGGACAGCATCTTTTAGACCTTAACTCTTACTGTGTGAAGTTTTTCTTCATGTTGCCTAATGCTTCTTTTGCCAATTACCATAATCTGCACCGTTTCATTTTTGCTTCTTCCGCCAGTGAGAACAGTTAATCCTGATCTACTCTGTCCCAACCTTTCACAATTTGAATACCTCTCAATTCTTCTCTCAGACTTCATTAAGAAAACAATCCTGAACTCTCTAATCTATTTATATAACTAAAGTGCGTTATTCCTGGTTCCATTCCAATGAACCTTTTCTGCATTCTGTCTGATGCCCTCACTTCTTTCCAGAATTGAACACAGTACTTCAGTTGAGGTCGACTCAGTACTCCAAGTCCCTACTAATAGAGATTAGGTTAGTCTGTGTTTTATTAATTGCGCTGTCAACTTCTTCTGCCACCTTCAGTGACTGATGCACGTACACATCTAGGTTCCCATACTCATGCACCTCCTTTGTTTAATACAGTCTCTGTGTTCTTCCAACCAAGATGAATCATTTTGCACAACTCCTCACTGAACTTTAAATAGGATAGACAGATAGATAGATAGATTCTTGATTAGCAAGGGAGGTGAAAGGTTATCAGGATAGCTGGCAATGTGGAGTAACCAGATCAGCCATAATCTTATTGAATGATGTCAGAAATCACAAGACACCAGGTTATAGTCCAACAGGTTTATTTGAAAACACAAGCTTTCGGAGTCTTATTCCTTCTTTAGGTGTTAGTGAGAGAGGTAGTATCAGACACAAAATTTATAAGTTAAAAGATAAAAGGGCCACACCACTGATGAGCATGTACTAAGCAAACCTAAAATGCTGTTAAATGTTTAATCAGTTAGAAGATTTTAATTGATTAATATTGAATGATGGAGCAGACTTGAGGCACTGAATGGACTTCTGCTCCTGATTCATATCTTTGTATGTAATTTCATTTGCCACTTGTCAGCGCATTTCACCTCCTTTTGAAGTATTGCATTATTCTCACAGTTCACAGTGCCCCCAAGCATTGAATTATGTATAAATTTTGAAATTATGCCCTGTTTCCTAAATTCTGCTTAGTATATATCAGGAAAAGAAAGAGTGCCAATGCTGACTCCTGGATAACTGCAGCAAATGTTGCCTCAGTTTGAAAAACATCCATTAATCACTACTGTCTGTTTCCTAATAAAATAAAATATGATAATATTGCAGGGGGGGAGTGTTTTATCGCCCTTCCAACTCCATATTGATTTAATCCTGTTCCCCCTCTCCCTCATCTTTGATGGTTTGTTTAACGTGCAAGTACCTTAACAGGCTTTGCACATAAATTCTTCAACTGGCAAACATGTGATTTACTGCTGGTGGTTAACACATGAAAAAAAATCCCACAGGAGATTTGTTGGGAAAATATATAACAATTTTAAAAAATGTCTAATGGATTTAAGGTTGAAATTTGATATATCAAAAATGTAAGGTTTCACTTTCTTGCATCCAATGCAGAATGGAAAACTAACAGCTGAGAAAGACTACGCACACTGGAGAATTGAAGAACTGATATCGGAAAAGGTTGAGCTGAAGGTGTGCCACTGCAGTGTTAGGAAAATGGAAAAAAAGACTTTCTGGCAGTTTCTAAGATTGATTTTTTTTTTGGTGCAGCAAGTTATTACTATATCCCTGCCATTTCACTTTAGGGTTTGCTGCTGTTTTGGCCATAAGTATAAATGTTGGGTAAGAATAGGACTGTGGTTGATAGTGATGCTCTGCGCGTTCTCACTGTGAAGATGTCAAGGTAAAATCTGATCCCATTAGAGACTATTGACCAAATTTTTGGAGTTCTAGAAATGGTTGCTGAGTAGCAGCTGGGAGTGGAAACCCTCTTTAATGTGTATTATTCATTTTCCCTATTGTGTTGCTCTGGCTGAGACCAACTACAGCAGCAGGTACAAATATTTTGTTGGTTAAGTGTGAATTTGAATGAATTTTTTAAAGGGTTTTCACCAGTGGGCCGACTGCGTTTTCTCGCTATATTTTACCAAATTCACCTTATTAACTACCTGGCCCACCCTATTATGTCCTTCACATCACATGCCTGGCACCAGTGCCATCTTTAAAAGCTCTCTAGCTTGAAAGCCCTTTGGAGCAAGTGGCCAGCTGAAGTTGCCAAGTATCCACTCTGGCTTCCATGTCGAGAACTCTTCGTGTCTACCTCGTTTGGTGTGTTTGGTCAGATAGGAAGCTGAATATTTATAAGGTGGGTTCTGGCATTAATAAGACATTGAACAAGCTATAATTGGCAACTGGCTACTGCTTAGGCAAAAACATGCTGCTGGGCAAATGCATAAAAGAAGACAGGAGATGCTGCTGACATTGAGATAGGCCCTGTGGGACTTCTGGTGCGATTCTATCGCAAATCTTACCGTAGCCCAGGTATCTCAGACCATGATAAGATTCTGCCTTAGGTATTTATTGTCTGGTTGGTTATAATCAATATTAAGATTGTTGATTTAGAATTTCCCAAAAGAGTGAAAGCAAAATTTTTGAATGTCAAATTGAAAATATATTATTGCTGTTTATCCTTTATAAAAGGGTGAGTTAAATTTTTGTTTATGGGCTCTAGGTTAGGGCTCTCTCAATTGTTCTTTGGCAGAACAATTGCAAGAGTCTGAAGAGATGGTGCTGACGGTCCTTCTTGAAGTGTTATCAGATTATCTACTGAAACAATGAATGATCAGGAGAACGATAAGCGAAATGGAACTAAAGTCAACATAGTCTTACCAGGTCATAGGGCTGGTCTCTCATTTAAGAGAGATCTTAAAACCATAAGATATAGGAGGAGAATTAGGCCATTCAGCCCATTGAGTCTGCTCTACAATTCAGTCGTGGTTGACGTATTTCTCAATCTCATTCTCCTGCCTTCTTCCCGTAACCCTTGATCCCCTTACCAATCAAGAACCTATCTATCTCTATCTTAAATACACTCAATGACTTGGCTTTCACATCCTCTGCTGCAATGAGTTGCACAGATTCACCACTCTTTCGCTGAAGAAATTCTTCTCATCTCAGTTCTAAAGGGTCGTCCCTTCACTGTAAGGCTTGGGTCCTAGTTTCTCCTCCTAGTGGAAACATCTTCTCAACATCCACTGTGTCCAAGCCTGTCAGTTTTCTGTAAGTTTCAATCAGATCCCCCTCTGTCCTTCTAAACTCCATTTGAGAGCAGATCTCATTCATACAGACATACTGGAGTCCTCAACCTCTCCTCATATGACAAGCCCTTGATCCCCAGGATCATTCTTGTAGATTTCCTCTGGACCCCCTCCAATGCTAGCACATCCTTCCTGAGATGTGGAGCCCAAAACAGCTTGCAATATTCTAAATGCGGTCTGACCAGAGTCTTGTATAACCTCAGCAGTACATCCATGCTCTTCTTTTCTGGTGTTGGTGGTTTAACCTGACAGTCACCATGCCTTGAGCGAGAGGAAAAGTTGAGTAGGAGAGTCCTTCATATAACAAGAGCTGGTGTGGGAATTGAACCCATTTGTTGGTGGCGCTGTGCATCACCAACTAGCCATCCAAGCTAATTGTCGTATTACCATGATATTCAGTTTCTTGCCACAAGATGCTGCTGCAAAGTTTAGTATGATTCTCTAAAATGTTAATGCTTTTTTTTAAGAGCGAGATGTATGAAGTCAAGAGACTATTGTCCATCAAGGATGTCTTACTAACTGAGGTGGGTCTATCCAAGATGGCTTGTTTTACACTAAATGTGCATTCACATCAGTTACTAATCAGGTTTCTTGAAGTAAATATCAATTATGTTTATGAATAACCAGAAGTAGTTTTCAGTAAATCAACCTATTGGAAGTTGACTGTTTTACACCTATAAACAGGCATAGGCACTGGAATTTGATGATATGGCCCGTTATGGTCAACCTGCACCAGAAATCTGCCAGGTACTGTACTGCATTGAATGACTTTAAAGTTGTCCAAGGCTCCCATTTGGAACAGGTACTAATTTCCTTTTGACATGTAAATTAGCAATCTATGTCATTGTGGAACTTTGTCAGAAGTCACACAATACCAGGTTATAGTCCACCTGATGAAGGAGCAGCATTCCGAAATCTTGTGATGTCAAATAAACCTGTTGGACTATAACCTGGTGTCTCGTGACTTCTGACTTTGTTCACCCCAGTCTAACACCGGCGCCTCCATATACATCATTGTAGAGCCTTAAATGAGAAATCCAGCTAAGAATGGATAGCATTTGAGTTGTATATGCTCCACATCGTTGTATTAGGCCTAACCATCAATCTTAAAGACTGCTGGAGGCTGGTCTTTAAAAGTAGTTGTTTGTAATATATGTAAATGATCTGGAGGAAGATGTAGGTGCTCTGATTAATAAGTTTGAGGATGACACCAAAATTAGCGGAGTTGCAGATAGTGAGGAGGATTTTCAAAGGATACAGCGGGATATCCATAGATTGCAGATTTGGGCAGAGAAATGGCAGATAGAGTTTAATCTGGACAAATGCAAGGTGATGTATTTTGGAAGATCAAATTCAGGTATGAATTTTACAACAAATGGCAGAACCCTTAGGAGTATTGATATTCAGAGGGATCTAGGTTTACAGGTCCACAGATCCCTGCAAGTGGCAGCACAGGTGGGTAAAGTGGTCAAGAAGGCTTACAACATGCTTGCCTTCATTGAAACGGCACTGATTCCTGCGGCACACCAAAAGTTATTGATCTCCATTCCAAAACACGTCCTTCCACTGCTGATCCTCTGTCTTCTATGATAACCAAGCCAATTCTGTATCCATCTGGCCAACACACCCGGATCCCATGAAACTCTACTTTTTGTACCAGCTTGCAATGAGGTGCCTTATCTAAGGTCCATGTAGACAACATCCACTGCCCTTCCATCATTAATCATTCTTGTTACCTTCTCAAAAAACTCAATCAAGTTGGTGAAACATGACCTTCCCTGCACAAACCCATACTGGCTATGACTAACAAGTCCAGTCACGTCCAAATGTAAATAAATCCTGTCTCTCATTAACTTCACCAACAGCTTTCCCACCAATGATGTCAGGCTCATCAGCCTGTAATTACCTGGATTATCTGTTTCCCTTCTTAAACAAAGGAACAATGTTAGCCATTCTCCTCTTGACCTTGCCTGAGGCCAAAGAGGATGCAAAGATATCTGTTAAGGCCCAGCTATTTCCTTGCTTCCCACAGTATTTGAGGATTGATCCCATCTGGCCCTGGGAAATTGTCTACCTTAATGCATTTCAAGACATGCAACACTTTCTCCTTCATTATGTTGACCTGCCCGAGAGTATTCACACACCTTTTCCTAACCTCAACATCCCTCATCTCCCTCTCTTTGGTGAATACTGATGTAATATACTCATTTGTGCTCCAGCGCAATCTGTAACCTCATGTCCCAGTTTATCCCCTACTCAACCATTACCATCAAACCATGGGATTAGCCCTGATTTAATGGAGAGTGCAGGAGGCCATGCCAGGAGCAGCACCAGGGCATTCCTGCATATGAGGTATCAACCTGGTGAAGCCACCAAACAGGACTACTTGCACGCAAAGCAGCATAAGCAGCAAGTGATCCACAAAGCTAACCAATCCTACAGCCAATGGATCAGATCCAAGCTGTGCAATCCTGCCACATCCAGATGTGAATGGTGATGGATGCTTAACTCGCTGGAGGAGGAGGCTCCACAAATATCCCCATCCTCAATGAAGAGCTCAGAACATCAGCGCAAAAGATAAGGCTGTATCGCAGCAATCTTCAGCCAGAAGTGCTGAGTGGATGATCCATTTCTACCTCCTCCAGTGGACCCCAGCATTACAGATACCAGTCTTCAGCCAATTCAGTTCACTCCACATGATATCAAGAAACAGTTGGAGACATTGGATGCTGCAATCTGTGGGTCCTGACAACATTCTGGCAATAGTACTGAAGAATAGTGCTCCAGAACTTGCTCCCCTAGCCAAGCTGTTGCAGTACAGTTACAACACTGGCATCTACCCGACAATGTGGAAAATTGCCCAGATATGTCCTGTACATAAAAAGCAGGACAAATCCAACCTGGCCAATTAGCGGCCTATCAGTCTACTCTCAATGAGAAGTAAAGCGATGGAAGGTGTCATCAACAGTGCTATCAATCAGCACCTGCTCAGAAATAACCTGCTCAGTGACGCCCAGTTTGGGTTCCGCCAGGGCCACTCAGCTCCTGACCTCATTACAGTCTTGGTTCAAACATGGACAAGAGAGCTGAATTCCAGAGGTGAGGTGACAGCAACAGCCCTTGACATAAAGGTTGCATTCAATTGAGTGTGGCATCAAGGAGCCCTAGCAAAACTGGAATCAATGGGTGTTAGGGGCAAACTTTCCGATGGTTGGAATCATACCTGGCACATAGGAAGATGGTTGTGGTTGTTGAAGGTCAGTCATCTCAGCTCCAGGATATCTCTGCAGGAGTTCCTCAGGGTACTGTCCTAGGGCCACCCATCTTCAGGTGCTTCATCAATATCCTTCACTCCATCATAAGATCAGAAGTGGGTATGGTCACCGATAATTGGACAATGTCCAGCACCATTTGCGACTCCTCAGCTGCTGAAGCAGTCCATGTTCAAATGCAACAAGATCTGGACAATATCTAGGCTTGGGCTGACAAGTGGAATGTAACATTCGTGCCACTCAAATGCCAGGCTATGACCATCACTAATAAGAGACAAATCTAACCACCTCCCCTTAACATACAATGATGTTACCATCATTGAATACCCCACTGTCCATGTCCTGGGAGTTACCATTGACCAGAAACTCAATTGGACTCACCACATAAACTTGGTGGCAGCAAGAGCAGGTCAGAGGCTTGGAATATAGCGGCAAGTAACTCACTACCTGATTCCTGAAAGCCTGTCCACCATCTACAAAGCACAAGTCTGGAATGTGATGGAATACTCCCTGCCTGCCTGGATGGGTGCAGCCCCAACAACACTCAAGAAGCTTAACACCGTCTAGGACAAAGCAGCCCGCTATATCCACAAGCATCCACTCCCTCATGAATGACACTCAGTAGCAGCAGTGTGTACCATCTACAAGATGCACTGCAGAAATTCACCAAAGATTCCCAGACAGCACCTTCCAAACCCATGACCACTTCTATCCAGAAGGACAAGGGCAGCAGATATATCGGAACTCCACTACCTTCAAGTTTCCGTCAAAGCCGTTCACTATCCTGACTTTGAAACATATCATCGATCCTTCTTCACTGTTGCTGTGTCAGATCTCTGGAATTCCTTCCCTAATGGCATTGTGTGTCAACCCACAGCAGGTTGGCTGCAGCGGTTCGAGAAGGCAACTCACCACCATCTTCTCAAGGGCAGCTAGGGATGGTCAATAAATGCTGGCCAGCCAGCGACACTGACATCCCACAATTTTTTTTAAAATTAAGGATCTGCTTCACACACAGCCTCCCTCCTCTATCGTTGAGTGGGCCTACTACTCCCCTAGCTACCCTCTTCCTCCTAATATGTGTATGAAATGCCTTGGGATTCTCCTTTAACTTGCTGTCCAAGGACATTTCATGGCTCCTTTTAGCCCTCTTAACTTCCTGTTTGAGCTGCTTCCTACTTTCTCTATATTCTTCAAGGACTTTCTGTTTTTAGTAGCCTAGACCTTAGGTATGCTTCCTTTTTTTTGATTAAGCTGATAATTTCCTCTGTCATCCCAGGTTCCTGAATCCTGCCATTTCTATCCTTCATTTTCAGAGGAATATGTCTGCCCTGCAGTCTAATCAACTGGTCTTTAAAAGATTCCCACATGTCAGATGTAGATTTACTCTCAAACAGCCACTGCTCATCCACATTCTCCAATTCTTGCCTAATTCAGTCATTGTCAACCTTTCTCCAGTTTAACACCTTCATCTGAGGTCCATTCTTGTCCTCATCCATAAATATCCAAACTTACGGAATTATGGTCACTCTTGCCAAAATGCTCCCTGACTGAAACTTTGATCATCTGGCCAGTCTCATTTCCCAATACCAGGTCCAGTGTGGCCCCCTCCCTCATTGGACTAGGCACATACTGTTTCAAAAAGCCCTCCTGGAGACACCTAACAAATTGCTCCCCATCCAAACTCCTGGCACTATGGGAGGCCCAGTCAATATCACCCACCAAAACAACCCTGCTATTTTCATATTTTTCCAGAATCTGTTTACATATTTCTTCCTCTATTTCCCGCTGGCAGCTGGGAGGTCTGTGGTACAATTCCAGCATTGTGACTGCACCCGTCCTATTCCTGAACTCTACCTATAATGCCTCACTGCAAGATCATTCCAGGTGTCCTCCCTCAACACAGTGTGATATGGTCCCTAATCAGTAATGCAACTCCCCCACCTCTGGCATTACTTAATGAAAAACAATTAAGCCAGTTAGGCCTACACCTTTTGGAGTTTAGAAAAATCACAAATGATCTTATTGAAATGGGGAGCTTGACATGTTGGATACTGTAGAATGGAATATGTAAAATTGGACATTGGATTCAAGAGTAGAGTTCTTTTACTGTAGTTGCATTTATTACCAAATCTCCACAAGTAGCATCTCGTGAGAGAGAGGGTTCTGGAATAATAACAAAACAAGAAACATGAAAGAACAGTAAAATGACATTATAATAATCAGAAAAAAATGAATAGAAAACAAAACAGGGATGTACAAGTCAAAGAATAGAATCCACTTTTTATCCATGGGTCATAAATTGATTGATAGATTTCAAGGTTTCTCAAGTGGTTTGGCATAAAAATTGTCATATGAATTAGTTGACATTATTGTAGTTTGAGATGGCTGTCAATTGTTATTTTACAGAAAATAAACCAGTCAGTAGAACTGAAATCAACTGTGGATGAATACAGTAGCATCATTAAGGTAAAATAACACCAAAGTACAAAGGATCAACAAGCACTTTAAAAAAACTGAAATGAAAATATTTACTTCACATCAGGATTGATATATTTGCTGTTGAAGCATTTTCAGACATGTTCAGAATGATGGAAGACTTAATCAGACCTGTGACAGTCAAAAACCAAATTTGTACTCCCCTAATATAAGAATGTTGAAAATACGTTGTGAATCAATCAAGGTTGCTAAGAGAAAAAAAGTATTTTTTTATCTGAGTGTTGGATTTAACCATGGGAAGGTTCACTCTTCATATTGACTGAATTAGCCTATAAAGCTGTAGAGGGCAGATTCCTGGAATGGATACAAGCTAGTTTTCTACAACAGTATGTTGAAGAACTATTCAGGGAACAGGCTATTTTAGATCAATAACGTGCAATGAGAATGAGGTAATAAATAATCTTGTCGTAAATGCACCTCTAGGAATATGTTAGAGTTTTTCGTTAAGTGATGTAGTTCAACTTGAAAGTGGGTATTAAATCTAAACAAAGGAAACTATGAAGGTATGAGGGGCAAATCAGCTGTGAGATTGGGAATCTACATAAAAAGTTGGACTGATAGTGGCTAACATTTAAAGAACTGATACATGGTTTATAACAAATATACATTCTTGAGTATTCTTGGATAAAGAGATATGCCATCAAAGTTTTTTGTTATGCACTCCTCAGGACAGAATTGTAAGAATACTAAATCTCAAAGGGAACAAGAATTTATACTGCTTGAGAAAAGGATGCTGATTGATTCACAAGTGGGTTCTCACTGGTAGAGACTCCCATTGAGAATGCCGTGACTGTGCATTGTGCCTTTTTCAAAGCTAGGGGAACAACCATTCCTTATTGCATTCTCTGTGCCATTGCCTTGACCAATCAGTGTTGACTGGCCTGGTTTCAGTTTAAACACAGCTTGGCAGCTGACTGTTTCCTGTGCATTCTCCGAGGGCGATGGTGGTGTAGTGGTAATGTCACTGACTCAGGCTGATGCCCTCGGGACATAAATTCAAATCACACCACAGTAGCTGATAAAATTTCAATTTATAGAATTATAGAGTCCGTACAGTGCAGAAAGGGGCCATTCTCCCCATCAATTCTGGATCAACCCTCCAAAGAGCATCCCACCCAGACCTAGCTCCCCACCTTGTCCCAGAATCCCACATTTGCCATGGTTAATCCATCTGGTCGTCATATCCCTGGACACTATGGGGCAATTCAGCACAGCCAATCCACCTAACCTGTGCACCTTTGAACTGTGGGTGCAAACCCATGCAAACATGGAGAGAATGTGTAAACTCTACACAGATAATCACCCAAAACTGGAATTGAACCCGGGTCTCTGATGCTGTGAGGCAGCAGTGTTAGCCACTGTGCCACCCTTTAATTCATTTTAATAAATTTCAGTTCATTCAAACATTACGATCTGGAACAGAAAATTAATCCCAGTAATGGTGACCTTGAAAGTATTGTTGATAGTCGTAAGAATCAACCCAATTCATTAGAGTCCTCTGGGGGAGGAAGTTTATCAAACTTACCTGGTCTGGCCTATGTGACTCCAGATCCACAGCAATGTGTCTGACTTTTAGCCAACCTTTGAAATACCATAGCTGGATGTACATTTCAATGGCATGAACAACAAATGCTGACCTGCTATCAGCACTCATCCTAAAAGTTGAACAGAGACCCTGCTGTGATCTGTGTTGTGAGCTATTAGCTGAACCATCAAAATTGCAAACCTGCCCGATAAGCAATAAAAATCTCCACCGACAAATGCAGTATAAAATATACAAATTTCCCAGGAGGGTTCTGAATCGTGACTGCCAGTTAAGGTCACCATTTCTGCTTAACTAGAGAAACAAAGGAATATACATGGTAACTAGAAACCTACCTGATTATGGAATTCTGTGACAGACAACTTCCTTGGTAATACTTAATTAATTAATAAATATACTTGGCTGTCCTGTTATAGGAAGGGTATTATTAAGCTGGAGGGATGTTCAGAAAAGATTTACCAGAACGTTGCTGGGAATGGAGGGTTTGAGATATAAAAATAGACTGGTAGGACTGGGACTTTTTTCACTGGAGCAAAGGAGGTTGAGAGGTGACCTTATGGAGGTTTATAAAATCATGAGGGGCATAGATAAGGTGAATAACAAGGGTCTTTTCTCCAGGGTGGGGTTTTCGAAACTAGGGGGCATATTTTTAAGGTGAGATGCGAAAGATTTGAAGAGGACTTGAGAGACAAATTTTTTTAGAGGGAGAATGGTTTATGTGTGGAATGAACTGCCAGATGTGTGCGGGTGCAATTAAAACAATTAAAATACATTTGAATGAGTACATGTATAGGAAAGGTTTGGAGGGATATGGGCCGAGTGCAGGCAGTTGGGACTAATTTAGTTTGGGAATATGTTAAGCGTTGACTAGTTGGGCTGAAGGGTCTGTTTGCATGCTATATGACTCTATGGTCTTAAATAAATGTTCTTGCTTTTTTGCCCAACACAGGGATTGAAAGAAGAAATAAATGGATTACAGTATCATCTCACATGTGAAGATTTGACAGAGTAAGTTGGGCACAGCAATAGATATCAGGGTTTGGAAATCTCACAAGACCCAAGTTTTCATCATGGGCCCAGATTTCTGTTAGGCGGACAATAACTATTCTAACGTAAATCAACTGTAGACCACTTACACCTCCAGACCCTGACCTGATACCACCTACCCCAGCCCCGCCTGGGGACCCAATATCGAACTCTGCTCCCTGGTACCAGACATCCTCTGACATCGTATTCTATTTTGGATATTTATTTGTCAAATTATTTGGTGCAGCCTACAACATTAAGTCTGACTACTTAATTCTTACTTTCCTCCAAAAAAGGCTGTTCAGGGAGTGGGTTGGGGAAGTTCTTAAAGGAAGTTGAGTTGCGTGGGGAAAGAGGAAGAGAGAGTGATGGGAACGAATTATATGACCGCCAAGTGATTGGAATTATGAATAGAGAGAAACTAGTGAGATGAGGACCTCTGACGAAGAGTCAGTATCACTGAGAGGAGTGAGCAAGATGAGGACCCTGTGACAGGCAGACAGTCAGCATCACTTAGAAAAGTGGGCAAGGTGAGGACCCCAAACAGGTGATCAGCATCACTGAGAGGAACAGATGAGGTATGGAATTCATGGCATGGGCAGTCAACATCACGGTGATATGAGATGAGATAAGCTGAAATGAGCTGAGATAAGGTGAGGTGAGATGAGATCCTGCTTGGTCCCATTTGGCCCCATCCCTTAAGCAGGTCATCAGAGACACAGCCAAGGTGCAGTGTGAGAAGACCACCATCTAATGTCTTCCTGCCAAAATTTAACAAGAGTGTTTGTTTCGAGAAAACCTCACATCCTTAATGGAATGTAAATAGTTTCGTGTTTGGAAACTGCCTTTTTTGTTGCATCTAGATCGAAGCTCTACTGAGGAATGTCGAAATTCCAATGTATTTTCTGCAGCATTTGTATGGAACTGTTTTGTACTTGTATTTACTTATAGATAATCTATGAATAAAGTATATTTTTGAAACAAAAAAGAATGTTTACAGAGACAGAACTAGATTTATTAGAGCTGATTGGAATTGGAGGAAGGAGCCAGTTGTCTGGTGAGACTCTGGTAAGTAGTTAATTTCTTTTCTATATTAAATGTTAACATCATACATATTCATCTCCAGATTTTGAGATATTACATTTAATTCCCTCATCTAAGTAATTAACATATATTGTGAATTGCCAGGATCCTAGTTCTGATCTTTGCGGTACCCCACTAGTCACTGCCTGCCGCCATTTATTCCTACTGTTTGTTTCCTGTCTGCTAGCCAATTTTCTATTAATCTCAACACATCACTTTCAATCCCAGGTGCTTTAATCTTACACATTAATCTTTTATGAGGGACTTTGTCAAAAACCTCTGAAAGTCCAAATAAAGCACGTCTATTGGCTCTGTCAGTCAACTCTGCTAGATACATCCTTGAAGAATTCTAGTACATTTGTCAAGCATGCTTTCCCTTTTTTGAATCCATGCTGATTCTGTCTGATTCTACCACTGTTTTCTAAGTGCTGTGCTATAAAATCCTTGATAATGGCCTCTAGCATCTTCCCCACTGTTGAAGTCAGGCTCACTGGACTATAATTCCCTATTTTCTCTCTGTGTCCCTTTTTAAATAGTGGGTTACATTCGGTACCCTCCACTCTGTAGGAACTCGTCGAGAGTCTAAAGAATCTTGGAAGTCGACCACCAAGGTATCCACTATTTTTAGGGCCACTTCCTTCAGTACTCTGGGATATAGATTATCAGGCCCTTGGGATTTATCAGCCTTCACTCATCAATTTCTGCAACACCATTTCTCTACTAATACAGATTTACTTCAATTTCTCCTCTCATCTAAACCCTGTGTTCCCCATCATCCATGATATATTATCTGTTTCCTCCTTTGTGAAGACAAACATGAAATATGAATTTAGTTCATCGTCCATTTCTTTGTTTCCCGTGATAAATTCCCATCTCTGACTGTAAGGGACCTAAATTAGTTTTTACCAATTTTTCTTTTTGCATACGTATAAAAACTTGTACAGTCAGTTCTTATGTCCCCCACAAGCTTAATCTCATATGATTTTCGCCATCTTGATCAATTCCTTGGTCATCCTTAGCTTCTAAATTGTTCCCAATCCTCAGGTCTGTTCTTTTTTTTTCTTACATCTGATTCTATCTCTAACTTACCTCATAAGCTATGGTTTGTCCACTGTGTGGAATCTTCCTTGTGCTAGACAGGAATAAACAGTTTTTGTAGTTCACCCATTTGCTGTATAAAGGTTTGCCATTGCCTATCCACTGTCATTCCTTTTAGTAACATTTCTGGATCCATCATAGTCAATTCACATCCCCTACCATTGTAGTTTCCCTTACTAAGATTCAGGACCCTAGTGTCAGAATTAACCACCTCACCGTCCATTTTGATGAATAATTCTATCAAATTGTGATCGCTCACCCCAAGGGGTCTCTCACAACTATGTTACCAATTATTCCTTTCTCATTGTGTAATACTAAATGTAAGATGACCTGTTCTCTAGTTGTTCCTCAACATATTGGTCAAGAAAACCATCCCATATGGAACTTTAGAAATTCCTCCTCCACAGTATTGTGACTAATTTGATTCATTCAGTCTGTATACAAATTAAGTCACCCGTAATTACAGATGTTCCTTTACTTCATGGACCTCTGACTTCCTGTTTAATGCCACTCTCAACATTGCCACTGGAGTTTGGTGGTCTATATACCACCCTTACTAATGTTTTCTTACCCCTTGTATTACATGGATTCTACATTGTTTGAGCTAATGTTTTGCCTCAGTATTGTATTCATATCCTCTTTAACCAGTAATGCATTTTCTTTTATGTCTGCCCATCCTAAATATTGAATACCCCTTGATGTTCCCGTCTCCCCCAGAACTGGTCTCAATGCCCCAGAAATCTGAAACTGTCCCATTCACACCATCTCTTTAGTCATATGTTCATCCAATATATTTCTGCTATTAGCACATGCCTTTAAGGTCCTACTTTTCAGCTTGTTTCCGAGCTCTTTATATTCTGCTTTTAGAATCTTATCCCCTTTTTCACATATGTTGATGGTACCAGTCCCCTTCATGATGTCCTGCAGTCCATCCTTGAGCCTAGCACCAGGGAGGTAACACAGTTTTGAAAATGGTTACTGGACCTTAAATTTTAACTCTACTTTATCTCCACAGATGATGACAGACCTGCTGAGTTTCTTCAGCAATTTCTGTTTTTGTTTCAGATTTCCAGCATCTGCAGTTCTTTGTTTTAATACCATTCTGGAATCTTGTTTGCAGCCACAGAAATGCCTATCTATTCCTCTTTCAATTGAATCCCCTATGACAGCATTTCCACACTTTTTACTCCTCCCTTATGCAGCAGAGCCAACTATGGTACCATGAATTTGGTAGTTGCTGTTTTCCCCTGAGAGGACATTCCCTTCAACAGTGTCCAAAGTGTTATATCTGTTTTTCAAGGGAACAGTCATAGGACACTCCTGCACTGTCTGCCTAGTCCTCTTACTCTGCCTCGTGGTCACCTGTTCCCTTTTTGCCTGTGGAATCTTATCCTGTGGTGTGACCGTCTCTGTATATGTGCTACCTACAATTCCCAGCTCTGCAGATGCTCCCAGCCACCGCTTTAGCTCCAAAACCCAGGCTATCAGGAGCTGCAGCTGGAGACACTTCCTACACACATACTGGTCCTGGGGACTGGAAATGTACCTAGCTTTCCACATACATCAGAAGGAGCACACCAGGGCTTTAAGTTCTCCTGCCATAACTTACCCCCTTAAATTAAACCTTTTGGAAGATGCTTAATATCAAATAATATCAATTTCTCTCGGCCTTTCCTGTTATTTCTTGCTACAGAATATAGCCCTTAGAAACTGTCAACTATAAGAGGACCTTACAAACCATAAGTGACAGAAGTTGTAAATACTTACCTGCTACTTACGAATCAGTTCTCTTCCTTGGAGCCTCTAATCCTACAATCGGGTAAGACCACTCCAGTTTTCCTGTGATGTCACTGTTTGTTTCTTCCAACAACCAGCGCACACTTCCCAGACTGTTTCATCGTGACACCAACTGTGCAGAACCTTTCCCAGACTGCTTCACCATGACACCAGCTATGGGAACACTCTTCCCAGAGAGCTTTTTTGAATTTCAAAAATATACAATGTTCATAAAGAATGTTTATATACATGCCTAGTTACTAGAGCACTTCGACTCTATAGTCATTACATATGGACAACAAACAAACCCAAGGCATTTCTTGCTTATACAAAACCATATTTACATATATTTGGATTTGATAACTGAATGGACCCCCACTTAACTTTGGCAGAAACATCTTAGATAGTGATCTTCCCCCACTGTGCCTTGGTGGCAGCTGCCCTAAGCTTTAGTGCGTTCCTCAGCATGTAGTCGTGGATCTTGGAATGTCCCAGCCTGCAACATTCAGTTGAAGTCAGCTGCTTGCTCTGGAAGACCAACACATTTCGGGCAGCCAATGGCAATGTGACAGTGGGACAGGGGACCTTGATTTCACTGCAGATGGCCCTTCTTCATAAGGAGACAGGATGTTGTCAGTATGCACCAAGCCAGAGAAGGAACCGTAGGCAGCACCTCGAGGAGTTTTCTCTTTGGACATTCCAGAGGTGGCTGAACCTTCCATTTCCACCTTACTTAACCCCCTCAGCCCTGTGGGAGTTCAAACCAAGGACGCATTATGTCTATTCTCTCTAGCCACAAATGCCACAGTATTAGCCAACCAAAACTCAAAGGGACCAATACGGTCATTTGTAGGTTAGGTTCCCTTCACCCAGCAACACAACTGGGACTGCACTGAGATGTAGTGGGAAAGAAAGAAAGAAGGAGACCTTCTGAGTGCACTTAGGTGATGCAGGTGACACGTCACCGTATATACATTGTCACATTTGTAAATATACGTTGACTTTTCTTGATCAGCTGTTTGTGCAACTATCTGTAGCTACATCTACAATAATGGACAGAACCTAGCCAGCCTTAGTGCTACACGATATTTGATGGCCCATGGTATGAAGCGAGCAGCTCCCGTTAAGGTAAAATCACCATGGTCCTCTCTCATTAGAAAGAGATTACTGGTGATGGTTTAAACTGAGGGTCATCACACCTCAGACAAGGAAGGAGGTTGAGAAAGAGAGTCCTTCATTGTAACTTCAACCATGGTGGAATTGAATCCACTCTGTTGGCATCATTCTGCAGAATAATCCAGCTGTCCTGCCAACTGAGCTAACTGACCCTCTAATGCGCAGGGAGTGGGTAAATGGCAGATGTTTGCTACTTTGACAACTAGGGTCTTGCTGCATCTGCATGCTAATTGGGCTTCTCTGACCTGCACATTTTTAGAGTCTCTTTTCATTTAAATAATTGGCTGCCTTTTAATTCTTCCTCCCAAAGTGTGCACTTCCCTACGTTAAGCTGCATCTGCCATGTTTTTTGCCATCTCATTCATTGTTTAGACCCTTGGTGACATTGCACCTGGATTATTATGCACTGTTGTGGTCTCTATGCCTAAGAAGGGATGTACTTGCCTTGGAGGGAGATCAGAGAAGGTTCACCAGACTAGACTGATCCATAGAATGGCAAGAATATTCTTTGAGGAGAAATTGAGGAGAATGGGCCTATATTCGACAGATATTAGATGAATGAGAGGTATTCTTATTCAGATATACAGAATTCTTACAGGGTTTGACAGGGTTGCTGCAGGAAAGATAATTTCCCTAGAACCAGGCGACATAGTTTCAGAAAAGGCTAGACCATATAAGACAGAGAGGAGGAAGCATTTCTTAACTCAGGTTGGTGAATGTTTAGAAATCTTTACCCCAAAAGGATCTAGAAGTTTTGTCTTGAACATACAAAATGACTGCGTTCAATAGATTTTGAGATATTATGACATCAAGGGATGGGGGAAAATGTTATTGAAGTAGTAGATCAGTCATGATCAAGTTGAATATCTGAGCAGGCTTGAGGAGTTGAATGGCCTTTGCCTGCTCCTATTTCCTCTGTACTTATGCTGTTGTAGCCAGGTATATATATGACTACTCCAGTTAAGTTTCTGGTCAGTGGTAACCCATAGGGTGTTGATGGTGAGAGATCACGGGATTGTAATGCTGCTGAATGTCAAGGAAAATGCTTAGATTCTCTCTTGTTTGAGAAGGTCATTGCCTGATGCTTGTTCGATGTGAAAGTTGCATGCAAGTCACCAAGCCTCAATGTTATTGAGATTCTTTTGCACATGGACAAATTGCTTCAAAGTTTGAAGATTTGTAAATTATATTGAATACAGTAATCAGTAAACATTCCCATTTCTCATGGAGGAATGATCTTTGATAAAGCAGTTGAGGAATTCTTGCGGGTGCCAAACATTAACTGAAGCATTTATTTGTTTACGTAGAAATAGGAGTAAAAAGAAAGGAAGAACAATTTGGATTTATAAAGTACTTTCATGACCTTTCACCTCCAAACACTTTACAAGAAATTAAGTACTTTTGAGATGTAGTCACTGTTCTAAAGTAGGAAATCCAGCAACTAGTTTGTACAGCAAGCTACCACAAAAACAATGTAATGACACCTAGATAATGTTTTTTTTGTGATTGGATAAATATTGGCCGGTGCATCTTGTCTTTTTTTTCTGTATCTGCAGAGCCTCTGGTCTTCAGAGTGTAGAATTACAAAGTAGCACTACTCCTGTAAGAGCTCCAGAACATTCACTGCAACTAGAAATTGAAGAGATTCAGCAGGTAGTAATTATCTATAGAATGCAAATAGAACAATTCGTCCAGACTTGCCTGCCACAGAACTTTAAAGAGATAGGCCCTTGGAGTGGGATCATGATTCAAGTTTTAATATTTTAAAATAAAACTGGTTGGTTTTCATTTTCAGTTTATTTCCTCCATGGGGCAGTAGGAAAATTGATTATTTGCTTCCAAATAAATCTGGATACACCTCTGTGAATATGCTTGTTGAAAGTAACTTGACTTGCTTTGTGTACTTTCATGTTCCCGTCTCCCTCTAGAGGGTCAGACAGATTTTGCAGGTTGATTTAAAACCTGCTTTCTGATATGTGAATGCTCCTTCTCTGGCCAACAATCCTGCATTGGTCTTGAACTTCAGGCCAACTGAGCCATTCATGTTGAACTGATGTTGACCAAAGCAAAAGGAAGTTAATCTTTGTTTCAGAGTACTTGTTGCTAACATATGTCATAAATTGTACATAGCCATTATAAATTTAATATTCTTGAGATTTACAGTAGCATCAGAGATGTAGTGTTGCAATAAAATGCAAAATGATGGAAATGCTTTCCAGATTTGTCAATGCCCAATAGAAAAAAGCTTGAGAATTTGGTGGAGAAATTTGCATCTGAAATCTTTGGGTCACAAGAGTTTAGGCTTTCTGGCATTGTCCCAGCAGTTTTCTGGCACATCAAATGGAAGTGGATGAAAATGTGCTCTAGGATGCTCTCCAATAAAATTCACCAGCCATTCTGGGGGGTGATTCTGATGACATAAAAATTACCTGTAAATATGCAAGGAGCAAATATAAATTAAATTAAAATAAAGAGATCATATTTTCCACGAACTACCTTCGTTGAACACTGGTTTTAGGCACAGTTGTGAAGAGAACTTTAACGTTAAATGGAGATCATTGCTTTATAGAACAAAGAACAGAACAGCTCAGGAATCGGCCCCTTGGCCCACCAAGACTGTGTTAACATATGTTACTTATCTAAACTAAAAAACTTTTGGTTTTGTGCTGTCCATATCCCTCTATTCCCTGTTTATTCATATGTCTGTCAAGATACCTCTTAAAAGTTGCTATGGTATCCGTTTCCACCACCTCGTCCGGCAGTGCATTCCAGGCACTTACTACCCTCGGTATACAAAAACCTGCCCCTCACATCTCCTTTAAATTTATCCCCTTTTACCTTAAACCTAGTCATTGACATTTCTACCCTAGGAAAAAGACTCTGACTATCCATTGTATCCATGCCTCTCATAATTTAGCAAACTTCTGCTAGGTTGTCCCTCATCCTTCAACATTCAAGTGAAAAAGCTGTACACGTCACAACATGACCAACTTTAAGAAGTTTAATGAAATAAAGTTTCCAATCTCAATGCCCACCCCCAAGGCCTGAGCAATAAGCTCCAGTGCTATAATGAGCCCACCCCAACATTCAGCTAACATTTAAGCCTACCAGAGAACAAAAATAATTTATTAATTAATTTGCAATTGTGATATATTTCTTTGCATGAAAATGAGCATGCAGCAAAACCTTATCACAGATAATCATGATAATTCACAAATAAGACTTAAGCAAGTAAACCATGAAACCAAGATCAGTGACACAGAGCAAGACCATGAAAAATATGTTAAAAATATATAAGCAAAAGGGTTTTCAGGAGGTATAAGAGAGAAGATACAAATAACTGACAGTTGATGTACACAAGAACTAGGAACAGATGTAGGCAATTCAACACCTTGAGCCTGCACTGTCATCCAATATAATCATGGCTGATCTAATTTCAGCCCCAAGTGCATTTTCTTGCCCTCTCTCCACAATGGTGGCTCAGTGGTTAGCATTGCTGCCTCACAGCACCAGGGACCCGGGTTCGAGTCCAGCCTCGGGTGACTGCATGAGTTTGCACATTCTCCCCATGTCTGTGTGGGTTTCCTCTGGGTGCTCTGGTTTCCTCCCACAGTCCAAAGATGTGCAGGGTAGGTGGATTGACTATGCTAAATTGCCCATAGTGCCCAGGGATGTTTAGGTTAGGTGGGTTAGACAAGAGAAATGCAGGACTATTGGGTTTGAGTGGGGTGCTCTTCGAAGGGGCAGTGTGGACTTGTTGGGCCGAATGGCCTGTTTCCACACTGTAGGGATTCTATGAAATCTATGAAACTCTTCAACCCATTATTAATTATAAATTAATCTGTCTCCTCCTTAAAATCACTTAATGCCTTGGCCACCAGAGTACTCTGGAGTACTGAATTCTACAGATTCACAACCCTTTGAGAGAAGTAATTTCTGCTTATCACTCGTTTAAATCTGCCACCCTTTAACCTTAAACTATGACCTCTCATTCTAGATTGCCCCACATGAGGAAATATCCTCTCTACATCTTGTTTGTCAATCACTTTAATATCTTATATACTTCATTCAGATCTCCTCTCATGCTTCTGAACTCTAGATAATGTAGGCCTAACTTCTGTATCTGCGTTACAGTTTTCTGTGATTCATACATGAGGACACCAAGATCCCTCTGCTCTGAAGCAATCTGAAATTTCTGTCCATTTAGATAATAAGTTGCCTTTCTATACTTCAAACCAAAGTGGGTAATCTCACATTTTATCCATGTTAAACTCCAAATTTTGGCTCATTCAACTAACCTATTTATAAATTTCTCATTTCTTTGTTGCAACTTGCTTGCCTATCTATTTTAGTGTCATCTGCAAATTTACCCTTTTATCCTTGTTTCCAAGTCATTAATATAGATTGTAAGTAGTTGGGGCCCGAGGACTGAACCTTTTGGTACCCCACTAGTTACATCTTGCCAACCAGAAAAAGACACATTTATCACAACTCTCTGCTTTTAGTTGGTTAGCCAATTTTCTATCCAAACAAATAACTTAACCCCATGTGATCTTACCTTGTGTATTAGCCTTTTGCACGGCCCCTTATAAAATGCTTTCTGGAAGTCCAGATATATTAAATGTATAGAATCCTCATTATCAACTTTGCTTGTTATATCTTTGTAAAGCTCTATCAAATTAATCAAACGTGAATTACTCTTCATAAGGCAAAGCTGACTCTGATGGATTATGTTTTGACTTTCCTAAATCCTAATAATGGATTCTAACAGTTTCCTAACAACAGATCTTAAACTAACTGGTCTGTAGGTTCCTACTTTCTGCCTCCCTCCCTTTTTAAATAAGGGTATTATATTACCATTGCTCTAACCCACTAGAACCTTTCCTGCACCCAGGGAGTTTTGGAATATTATAACCAGTAGCTCTACTATCTCTCCTGCCACTTCCTTTAAGACCCTAAGATGTAGGCCATCAGGCCCTGGGGACTTGTCTGGCTTCAATTACCATAGTTTGTTCAGTACTTTTTCCGTAGTGATGATGATTATTCTTAGCTCCTGCTTTTCTATAACTTCTGCATTACTTGTTACTATTAGGATGGTACTGTTGTCCTTCAACATGAAAACTGAGGCAAAGTATTGATTTTAGTGTCTCCGCCATTTCTTCACCACTATTATTCCCAGTGCCATCCTCTAATGGACCAACATTCATTTTAGCTGCTTGTTTCCCTTTTAATATACTTAATGAAACTTTTGTTTTGTTTTTAAATTTTGCACTAGTTCTTTCATAATTTTTGAGTAACCCTTTGTTGATCTTTAAAAGTTTCCCAATTTTCCAGCCTGCCACTGGCCTTTGCAATATGGTACACTTTAGTTTTTGTCTTTATGTTACCTTTAACTTCCTTGCTTAGCCATGGATGGATTTTTCCCTCATAATCTTTCTTCATAGCTGGAATGTATTTTAGTTGGGAGGAATTGAATATTTCCTTAAACATCTGCCACTGTTCATCAACTGTCCTACCTTTTAGTCTTTCTGCGTAGTCCACTAGAACCAAATCTGTCCTTATATTTATGTAAACCTTTGTTTAACTCGAGAATATTTGTGTGGGACTCCAGTTTCTCACCCTCAAACTGAATTTGAAATTCTAGCTTGCTGTGATCTTATCCTTTACTATGAGATCGTAATTGATCCCACCTTATTATACAATAGCAAAAGCAGTTTGGCTCCCTAACATATTGCTCCAAGAAGCAATCTGTAATATGTTCAATGAACTTTCCCTTGAGACTACCCTTGCCAATTTGATTAATCCGGTCTAAGAAATAACAAAGATTATATTAATCATGTCTAAAGAACATAGACTGTTGTAGGGTTATAAAGAAACTAGTACCACAATATTATAATGGAAAATAAAAGAAAGGCAGAATTGCTTAACAAGGTTTGTAATAAAAAAATTCAAATTTTGAAAGTTACGAAGACTTCTTATTTTTAAAATTGCTTAGAGGACTTAAGTTTTGAAGGATTGTGTAAAAAGGAATTTATTTCAAGTTTGATGGATATACCTGGAGTGTTATTTTTATAAAGGGATAATTGAAATTTTACTGTAGACATTGGAGACTGTTTTTAGCAAGGTTTTTTAAAAAAATACATGACTGATGGTAACTGCTTGTCTTATTGTAAACCCGCTTGAGCTGTTTTTGAATACAGTCTGGATTGGAGAGGCCTTGTTTTATCTGGGTCATTGGATGAAAAACTTACCAAGAATAAACTGAGTTAGAGGAAAGCCTGCTAAGAACAAGCAAAGTTGGAGGAAACAAAAACAGAAGTTGCTAGAAAAGCTCAGCAGGTCTGGCAGTTTCTGTGAAGAAAAAATCAGAGTTAATGTTTCGGGTCCGGTGACGCTTCTGCAGAACGAGAATAAAGTTGGAGGAAAGCCTGCTACAAACAAGCCATCCAGCTGATCTCTCCTATTTCTGAAAAGAATACCCTCCATATCAGTTCAGCATGAAATTCATTTGTTATTTTAAAAGACAAATTGAAACAACCTCTCAAGATTTTACCTTTTCTGACCAACCTGTAACTATGTGACTTTAGAGACAATTATGTGTGATTAGTGATTTGATCATACTGGTCAAGATGATTTTTCTCAGAAGGTAATCGCTGCAGAGAAATTTTCCTTTCTGTCTTTTCCTGGAGAGGTTATGTCTGTTTGCATGTGCATTTTGGTAATACTTATGGGGCTGAGCATTTAATATTCCTATTTTACTATGTATATTAACTAATTATTGCATCGATATTACATAAATTTGTTTTTACAATAAATTCATAATTTTGTTTATTAGGACACCCAGCCCATAACTCTTTGTTTAAAACTTGATGAAGCAAAGGTATTAAATTGGTCATAAATTTGAACTTGAGGTAAAAGAGAACAAGCACCTCAAAGGGAGGCAAAAGAAAAAACACTTTTGAAGGAGGAAAAAGAAAAGTAAAGAGTATTTTGGACAACAGAAAAGGAAAGAGAAAGGGAATATCAATTTAAAAGACAGGAACTAAAAATAGTGGCCTCTGACTCTGGGGAACATTCTGATGAGGCAGGGTCTGCGTCAAATTCAAGACCCAGTGGGGAACTATTTAAATTTATGCAGACCTCCCAAGATTTGATGAAGGGGAAACAGGCATTTTTCATTTTACTTGAAAAGGTAAAATCATAAGAGGCATAGATAAGGTAGATAGCCAACAGCTTCTCCCCATGGTAGGGGAGTCCTACAGTTAGAGGCCATAAGTTTAAGGTGAGAGGGGAGAGATACAGTAGGGTCTGTAGGAGCAATTTTTTCATACAGAGGGTGGTGAGTGTCTGGAACAGGCTGCCAGAGATAGTGGTAGAAGCGAGTACAGTTTCGTCATTTAAGAAACATTTAGATAGGTGTATGGATGGGGTCGGTATAGAGAGATATGGACCAAACACAGGCAAATGGGACGGTTTAATTGTGATAACTGGGTGGTGTGGGAAAATTGGACTGAAGGACCTATTTCCATGCTGCAGACCTTTATGACTCTGTGACCAATGAGGACAAAGTAGCCTGCTTGACTGGCACCCCATCCACTAGCTTCAAGATTCACTGCCATCACTACTAATGCGCAATGCCAGCAGTATTTACCATCAACAAGATGTACTGCAGCTTCTCACTAATGGTTCTTCAACAGCACCTTCCAAACCGATGAATGACAAGGGATGCAGATGCATAGAAGCACCACTATCTGCAAGTTCCTCTCCAAAACACATGCCATAATGACTTGGAACCAAATCACCATTCCATCACTGTCACTGGTTCAAAATCATTCAACATCTCTAATAACACTGTGTTAGGTGCATCTACAACCTTAGGACTGCAACAGTTCAAGGAGACAGCTCACCATGATGTTCTCCAAGGAAATTAGGAATAGGGAATAAATACTAGCCTATTCGGCAATGTCTAGGTTTCCTTGATCAAATAAAAAAAATTAGAAAGTAGGAACAATTGTATAGAGCATTGGCAAGGCCATATACTTGTGTACTATAACATACTGCGTACAATTTTGATCTTCTAACTTGCTGCATTATTGAATGAGATCATGGTTGATCTGATTGTGGCCTCAATACTACATTTCTGCCTTCCCCAGATAACCATTGACTTCCATGTTAGTCAAGAAAATAGGATGACACATTGGCTAAGTGGTTAGCACTGCTGCCTCACAACACCAAGGACCTAGGTTTGATTCTAGCCTTGGGCAACTGTGTGCAGTTTGCACATTGTCCCCATGTCTGTGTGGATTTCCTCTGTGTGTTCTGGTTTCCTCTGACAATCCAAATGTGTGTAGACTAAGTGGATTAGCCATGGGAAATGCAGAGTAACAGGGATGGAGTCGATCTGGGTGCTGTTTGGAGGGTTGGGGTGTATTTGATGAGCCAAATGGCCTTCTTCCTCACTGTAGGGATTCTATAGTCCTTATTTAAGGAAGGATGTAAATGCCTTGGAAGTTGGCCAGAGGAGGTTCATTTGAATAATATCTGGATTGTGGGGTTACTATCTTATGAGGGAAATTTGGATAGACTGGGACCGTATGTATTGGTGTTAAGACAAATGAGCTGGCCTTATTGAAATATATAGAATCCTGAAGGGACTTCTCTGGATGGATACTGAAAGTTTGCGTGAGAAACTAGAACTTGAGGATTCAAGTTTAAAAAAAAGAGCTCTCTAATTTACAATGGATATGAGGGTTGTGAGTCTTTGTAACTCTTGTCCCCAGAAAGAGGTTGAGGTGGGATGATGGTATACTTTTATGGCATAGGTAGACATTTTTGACTAACATGAGAGTCAATGGTTATTTGGGAAGGTCAGAAGTGTGGAGTTGAGGCCACAATCAGATCAACTGTGATCTCATTGAGTAGTAGAGCAAGTTAGAGGACTGAACAGCCTACTCCTAATTCATATACTTGCATTTAAACTGACAATTCAGTGTAGCACTGAGGGAGAACTGTTCTGTTGGCCCCTCGGTTACAGAAGATCCCATGACATTATTTAAGAAGAACAGGGGACTTTTCCTGATAACTGGCTAACATTTAATTCTCAAGTAACATTAGAAATGCAGACTGCCTAGTTATTTATCTCATTGCTGTTTCTAGGATTTTGCTATGTGTAACTTCAATTTCCTGCCATTGCAATAGTGGTTATGCTTTGGGATATGCTCGGGACTTAAAGGATGTTATACAAATCAACATTCTCTTTTAGTTAAATAGGAAAACATGAAACAGTTTGTGTAGCAGAGAAATAGAGTTAGTTGGAATAGAAAGGTTTCTGTCTGATACTGGAATAGAAGATAAGAAAGGCAGAATTAAAAAGCTAGACCTTTAAGAGCATATACAACTTCTACACATATGCTATTGAGGAACCGGAATGTTATGCAGCATAGGACCAGCAGTGAGTAAGTGTGAGTACATTTGTAATTCCAGCTGCTGCTGTGAGTAATGACTGTTGCGTAGTCCCAACAGTAGTCTAGTCTGTTGAACTATCCTTATTTACGTATGTCATATATATGTACTCAAATAAATCAAACCTACTTATAGTTAATCAATGCTATGTATCTTGTGTCGTGACTCACTTGGGAGATTGTACTGATATTGAGTTCCACCATTCCCAGAGTTGCCACAAATGTCATTTGATTAAGCTACTAAAATGCCCAGTTTACCTAACTGATTCAGGTTAAAAGAAATACACACCAAGTTTTCATCATCAACAAGAAAATTGCTACTTATTATAACCACACTGATCTTTTTAAATGTCAAAAAATAAAGGAAAAATGCAGTTGCAAATTTATTACTATCTAACTTAAGTGGTACTCTTTTTTAAATTCCCACACACAAGCACAGACTCACAAGAAACAAACAAGTCACAAATATTCTAGGTGAAGAAAAAGGAAGTCGGAGTACCATAGATCTATATCACCAGTTCAGATCACAAAACCAAATGAGTAGTTCTCTCAATTCTTTCAATTCTTTGATGATAATAAGATGTTATCCGCACAATGGTGATCAGCTTTGAGTTCTCTGTTTGACTGGTTGGACCGGGGATCTTTCCTTTAACTTTGGGTCTAGAATTATTTCTTCCAGCATTTCTAAATGTATTTTTCTTGCTCTTCGACAGAATTGGAGAAAGCAACTTCATAGAGAGAGAACAGAGAGTCAGAGACACTGATGCAGCTGGCTTCTGGAGATTTCTCCTTGCTTCTGTTTGCATTTCCCCCACAGGGCCTACATTAAATACTATTTTAGCCAGTAATGCAAAATGGGTGGTATTTGACTCTCATGAAGGAAACCTGAACACTGCCATTTTCACTGGAACAAGGGCCCCATTCTGTAGTGAAAGAGTTTTGAGAGTAAATGTAAATGTTCATAATTGACAGCTTAAAGAGGTTATTAAAGGTCTATGCATAAAAGGAATGAAACTCCTGAGGGGATTGTACTGTGTTGATTGGACTTTCATAATCAAGTTTTTTGCATATATTGAAGTCGGTAGTAGATATTTAGTACCTAACTGTTTCATTTTAGCATGGCTCCTGAGGTTTGCGCATGTGGATACTGTGAAGGCTTTAAGGTCATAGAGTGGTGGGTGCTTGGGCACCAAGTTGGCATAAGGGAGTAGGTGAGGTTGTTTGAGGAGTGAGACCTGAAGGGCCTAATTTTTAACAAAATCCCTGGATGATTTATGAATAAATGGAATGAATGATTGATGAATGAAATTATCGTCATGTGTATTCACAGTGAGAAATACAATAAAATACAGTGAAAAGCTTTGATGCAGTGAACTGAGGCAGATCTTTTAACCAGCTTGGCACTCAGAAACTCCTGTGGCAATCTTCAATTTGCATTTGGGGTAGTGGCCTGACTCCATTCTGCATTTGCCATTTCAGAACAAGGATCTTGCTGTTCTTAGCACTATTTCTTTGATGCAGTTGTGGCTAATTGGAAAATTTCCCAGCTCTGCACTTCAGGAATTGAAAATTCAGGCCTCAAAGATACTTCACATCATACTTGAGCCAAGTTCTAATCTTCTTAATTTTGTGTCAGTGACTTTCACTTATATCTGCATATTATCTCATCTCTTATATGTTGTGAATTTTATCAGCTTACAATAATTGATATCAGTTCAGCATTCTATTTCAATGGTGACAGTCAATGAATGTTGTCTTGCAAGTTAAAAATTACCCCATCTTCAAGAGACAAAGGGGAAAGGTATTGTCTAACTAGATATTTGCAGAACCTTGAATAATTTCTCAATTCTAATTGCTAATGTTTGTGGTATACAGGGCATATCGACCATCTAAATGCAGCAGTTTGTGTTATGATAGCCATCACATTATTGTTAGTTTTACCACAACAACCTGATGCAGATTTCACCCTGCCCCAGATTATCTCTATCATGAATCTAGGTCACAACAATTAAACTGTCTTTTTATTCCCCTGGCAGAAGACAGACCATACTGCAAATAACTTACCAACACCATTGTGTGGAATGGTGCCGCTTCGTAAGCCAGCTGGACAAATCACAGACATTCAGTATTACATTTGTTCTCAACTAAACTGGATGGATTTTCATGCAGTCATTGAAGAGCTGGTAAGGATTGTTCTTATCTCCGATCCTTCTATTCACTATGTATTGGGCTGTAATGGAAAATATACATGTGGATGTTCAATTTTGTTTATTCATTTAGGGGATATGGGCTTTGCTCACTGGGGTCAGCATTTCTTACACATATCTAATTGCCTGAGAAGGTGGTGACGAGCTGTCTTCTTGAATGACTTCAGTCCGTTGGGTTCAGGTATGTTCACAGTGATGTTAGGGAGGGAGTTCTGGGATTTTGACCCAGGAACAGTGAAGGATCAGTGATATATTTTCAAGTTGGGTAGTAAGTGACTTGAAGAGGAACTTACAGGTGGTAGTGTTCTCATGTATCTGTTTTGTTGTCCTTTTTAATGATAGTGATTGTGAATTTGGAAGATGCTGTCAGGGAAGCCTTAATGAATTTCTGCAGTGCCTCTTGTCAATGGTACCTGTTATAGACCAGACCAAATCCTCTCAAAATATAGATAGCCTAGACGTTTACTTTTTCTTATTTTAAAGCTAAGTATAAGGCGTTGCAGATGCTATTCAATTGGTCAAACTACTTTAAGCAAAACAGATTTCATTTTTACACTACAGTTGAAATACAGACACAATAAAAACGGAAATGAATTGTCTTAATTGTAACTATTGAAATGCTTAACAAAATAATATATATTAACTACTACTAATTAACTGTTCCAATATTGTAACATCCCATAAACATACCTTTGACAAAGGCAAATTCAGGAAAATAGATTGTTTCACATTCAATTCTAGCAGCAGGGAGAGAACTCCACCTTATAGCTGTAAGAGGACAGGAATAAGAGCTTCCAAATCGAGCTCCAAGACCCAAGCAACTGCTGAAAGCTAAAACTAAAAATCCTAATTCTGTGGGAACTTGACCTCACTCATTCCAGTACCAACTTAAAAAAAAAACCATGGCCTCACAAGCTGTTTCACTTTACTGGCTTTGAGCAGACCACTTGGTAGTTCTGCTTCAACCTTAATTAAAGCATAGTATTGTCACATACCTTTGTCCTGGCTGGCGTCAAGATTCTTGAGTTGTTGTAGCTGCATTCATCCAATCAAGTCAGGAATAAACTATCATACTCCTGTTCTGAGGAAGGGTCAGCGGACCTGGAACGTTAACTCTTTTTTCCCTTCAAAAATGCTGCCAGACCTGCTGACCTTTTCCAGCAACTTTGTTTTTGTTCCTGATTTACAGCATCCACAGTTCTTCCTGTTTTTATCATACTTCTGACTTGTGTCTTGTAAATGTTGCACTGGCAAGAAGTAGAGAGTCAGGAGATGACTTAATCACTGCAGAATTTGAAGCCTCTGATTTATGATGTAGCCTCAGTATTTAAATGGCTAGTGCAGTTCAGTTTCTGTTCAGTGGTAAATCCCAGGATATTGATTGTGGGGGATTCGACGATGGTAATGCCATTGAATGTCAAGGGACAATGGTTAGATTCTCTTATATTTGAGATGGTCATTACATGGCATTTGTGTGGTGTGAATGTTACTTGCCACTTGTTAACCCAAGCCTGGATATTGTACAGGTCTTACTTCATTTGGACTACTTCAGTATCTGAGGGGTCATGAATGGTACTGAACATTGTGTATCATCAATGAACATCTCCACTTATGACCTCATGATAGAGGGAGGGTCATTGATGAAGCAACTGGAGATGTTTGGACCTAGGACATGACACTGAGTTAATCCTGTAGTGACGTCTTGGAGTCAATATGACTGATTGCTAACAACCACCACTATTTTGTTTTGTAGCAGGTATGAATCAAACCAGTGGAGAGCTTTACCCCTGATTCCCATTGACTCAGTCACTGTTTGATGCCACACTTGGTCAGTTGTAGCTTTGATGTCAAGGGCAGTCATTATTACTTCACCACTGGCATCCAGCTCCTTTGTCTATATTTGAACCAAAGAAGTATTGAAATCAGGAGCTGAATTCCAGTTTGAGAGAAGGTTATTGTGAAGCAAGTGCTGCTTGAAAACAACGACTGATGACCCTTTCCAATTTTTTTACTGATGATTGAAAGTACACTGATGGTGTGGTAATTGGTCAAGTTGGTTTTGTTTTGCTTTCTGTGTGCAGGATATACCTGGGCAATTTTGCACATTGTCAGGTAGATGCGAATGTTGTTCCCCTACTGTCTAGGAATGTGACAATTCTGGAGCACAAGTTTCAGTACTATTGCTGGAATATTGTCAGGGCCTATAGCCTTTTTAGTAACCAGTGTCTTCAGACCTTTATTGATATCATGCGGAATGAATCGAATTTCTGGTATTTGTGAATTTGGGGTCCTCAGAATGAAGCCAAGATCAGTCATCCACTGGGTATTTCTGGCTGAAGGTTGTTGCAAGTGCTTCAACTTTATCTTTTGCACCGACGTGCTACATTCCCCAGTCTTTGAGTATTCCCAAAGTGCCTCTGAAGAGTGTTATCAAACAAAATTTGACTCTGAGCCAAATGAGATATCACGGCAAAAAATTTAAAACACGAGTCAAAGAGATAGGTTTAAAGAGTGATTCAGGAGCTTGGAGCCTTAGAAGTTCAACTTATGGCTATCAGTGGAAATGCTCAGGAGGCTAGAAGTGGAAGAGCACAGATTTCTCTCAGGATCATCAGACTCAGGAAGGTCCACATTGTAACTTCATTCTTCCACTTGTCAACAGGCTCATTTTCTGAAGGGTCTATCTGTTGACACCATATGCATGTGCGCTATGCACTTCTTAAATTCCACATGTGTATTTAAATGTATTCAGCTTTAAACAATGCGATTGCGTTGTTTGTGTGTCTGTCTGCGTGCATGTGATGTGTAGGGGGTGGAATGAAGAGAGCATTTGGGAAGGGGGGATGGCTGTGAAGGGAGGAATTTTAAGTAGTAGTGTATGAGGGGGTCAGTTGTGGAGTGGGTACTACGGAGGGGGAAGAGTGAGGATGTGGTCAGGGGTCCCATCACCTTTCAGACACCCTTCACCTTATTCTCCTGTCCTCACTCTCTCTCCCCGTCCTCACTCTCCCCTTGTCTCACTCTCCTCTCGTCCTCACACAATCCCATCCACAATCTCCCTCCATCCTCACATTGTTCCCTGTCCTCACTGTGGCCCCATCCTCTCTTTCTCTCCTCTGTCCTCACCTGTTTTCAAAATCTTTATCTTGTTTACAAATCTGCTTAGTGGTCTTTGTCCTGCCCTGAAAATTTACCAACCCTATATCTCAATCACAGGCTCCATTATTCCACATTGAATACTTTACTATCAATGATAGATGAAAAGTTATAGCTGCAACAGCACAGAAGGAGTCCATTAGGCCTCTCATGTTTATGAGGGCTATTTAAACAAGCTGCACACTTAGTCTCAATCCCTTGCTGCGAAAAAGTTTTTTATTGTGTCCGTTTCACTTACGTGATCTTGCAACGTGCCAAAATTGTAGCATTTAAACACAAGGTGTACAATGCTTGAAATTTTTGTTCCTGTCTAATAACAAGGATGGAAGTCTGTTAGAGAGCTTTCATGGAACAATTTAACTGTCAGAGACAATTTTAATCAGGGAAGATGACTTAATTGTAATTGGAGCAATCGATTGCTACCTTTGGACTGCTGGCTACTCAGGTATTTAGAAGCAGGAGGAAGAGGCTCCAGACAGCGGAGATACTGGAGTTAGCATCAGATTGTCAAGGCTTGGGTGGAACCTTGTGGAGCTGGGACAGTGTTGGAAAGTCACTTGCTGTGTTGGAAAGAACAAGAAACCCTTGCAGTAATTTATAGTTCAGTACGGCTGAGAGTGGGAGTATAGGAAAACAACAAGAAATATTTACAGACAATCTGCCACCTTTACCTAGTGTGGCCTATATGTGACTCCAGAGAGTAGCACATCAGTGTAAAATACAAAGCTAAACATTTGTGTCCATCTTCAACCAGAAGTGCCAGGTATATGATCCGTCTTACCCTCCTTTGGCCCAGGATCACAAATGCCATACTTAAGCCAATTCAATTCACTCCATGTGTTATCTGGAAAAGCTGAAGAGACCAGATCCTGCAAAGACTATGGGCCCTTTCAATCTCCTGTCAATAGAATTGAAGTCTTGTGCTTCAGAAGTAGCCTGCCCTTGCCAAATATTTTCAATACAGTAGTTACTTACCAAGACTCCATCAACAGCACTTCGCAAACCCATGCTTTTTTCATGTTGAAGCACAAGGGCTGAAGATAAATGGGAACATCCACCACCAGCAAATTCCTCTCCAAGCCACACAATATTGTGTTGGAACAATATTGCAGTTCCTTCGTTGTTGCTGGTTCAAAATCCTGGAACTCTCTAACAGCACTGTGGATACCCCTAAGATTCAAGAACTTCAGCAATTCAGAAGCAAGAAGACAGTTCACCACCATCTTCTTTAGGGCAATTAAAGCTGGGCAATAAGTGCTGACCTATGGCAATGTCAATATCTCATGAATGAATAAAAAAGAATGTGCAGTATACATCAGAAAGGGTCTCCACAATGCTTGGCATTATACTGTAGATGACGATTTACTAATTTACAATTTACTTAATGCACGGATTACACACAATTTAAGCACCACAGTTGTAATTGTTTAAATTTTGAAATTTCCGACATTGTCCTGCTATGTGGTTTAAATAAAATACAACAACCTTCTGGAATATATGCACACATACATTTAGATTTGTCTTATACTCACTGTTTGAAGGTAGTGAACACTTTGAGAGTGACTAAGATATTGTCCTGATGAAAAATTTCAGGAATTATAAATTATCTTTTGGAAAAAATGGACAGAGGTCAAACACCACTTGTACTGTGCTAGGCTCTGTTTGTACTTTGCGGCAGTCTTTTTCATCCCTCAATCAATCCACCAGTCTGTCTGTCCAATAGCCACCCTTTCTGGAGCATTCTAAGTTTTCTTGTATTCTGTCTTTCACATTGTTTACTTTGTTTGCAGATCTGTATGTTATCCACTTCTTTTTCCTTAAAATGTCTGAGTTCACTGTTAGTTCAAGACCTACTTGTGCCTATATACTTACATTTCATTCTTTACTTACAGTTTATGCAGCAAGACTTTGAAGAGGAGGCTAAAGGATTTCTGCAGAATGCTGCGTTTTACAACAAGATTGTCAGGGATATGTATAAAGCGAATCAGGCTCCACATCAATTGGCAGTTACACAGAGCTATCAAGAAACAGAGAGGTTTTCACACATTAGGTATCTGAAAACATGGAAAATAGGAACAGGAGAAAGCAATTTGGCCTTTCGAGCCTGCTCTGGCATTCAATATTATCATGGCTGATCGTCAAAATGGTTGTAGAATGGAAAAAGAGAATTTGGCCTAATCTATCAATACAGGTCATTTGCAAGAGCAACTTACCTAGATCTACCATCCATCCACCTTTGCCCTTTAGCACTGCAGTTTCTAGTTAGGTGGTTATCTAATTCCCTTTTGAAAGCCATGCCTGAATTTGTTTTCCCATTGCTCTCAAATCCTATCCACTTACTCTGTAAAATGCATTTCTCATTGCCTCACATCAGTTACTTTAGAACAGTTTCCTGTTGTAGTGATTCAAACGAGGTCAGCCAGTTGGACTACAGAGAGTAAGAGTTCCCTGGTTGGGACTGTTAATCTTGTCCAATCAGGGTGCCCTGGCAGAGCTGGCTCTGAGAGAACTGGATCAATGTCAAGAATTCTTCACGTGTAAATAAAAGGTGACTTGGGATACTGGCCTCTGTGGTGTTAATTCAGGCCTCTTCTGTACTGTATGAGTTTATGATTCCATACTCTATTTATAAAACCCAGGACCCCTTACGCCTTTTCAAACAACTTCTCAACTTACTTTGCCACCCGCAAAGATTTGCGCATGTATATCTCCTGGTTCCTCTTTTTCTGTGCCCCTCTGCAATTATACCCTTTATATTGTCGCTCCTCAATTGTCCACTCAAAATGTATCATTTCACATTTCACTATATTAAATTTTATCTGTCAACATGTCTGCCCATTGTATCAGAGAAAGTAGGAACTGCCGATGCTGGAGAATCTGAGATAACAAGGTGTAGAGCTGGATGAACACAGCAGACCAAGCAGCATCAGAGGAGCAGGAAAGCTGACGTTTCAGGTCAGCTT
>NC_063368.1:21481410-21501228 GCF_021869965.1 Rhincodon typus
AAGCTGACCTGAAACGTCAGCTTTCCTGCTCCTCTGATGCTGCTTGGTCTGCTGTGTTCATCCAGCTCTACACCTTGTTATGCCCATTGTTATCACCCTGTTTATGTCTTATGGAAGGCCATCACAGGCCTCCTCTCAGTTCATAGTGCTTCCATATTTTGTTTGATTTGCAGATTTTGGATGTGTGTGTTGTGCACCCAAGCTCTGTTATTAATATAGTTCAAGAAAAGCAATGATCCTAATATTGAATTTCAGTGAACCCCACTCTTACTTGCCCCAGTCTGAAGAATAACTGTTATGCCTATTCTGTTTCTTATCACTCAGTCAACTTCATTTCCATACTGCCACTGTCTCTTTTGGGTAGCATCTTGCTGACAAGCTTATTACATGACACTTTACAAGCCTCTCTTAGAAATCCGTGTACATGACAATAACGGTATAACTTTCATAAACCACCACTGTTACCGCATTCAGACTGGACTCAAGCTAGTCAAACATAATTTGTCTTCTCAAACTCCATGCTATCTTTCTTTAATTAATCCAAATTTGTCAGTCACTGTTAATTTTATCTCCGTTTATTGATTCTAAGTGCTTTTCTACCACTAACGTTAATCTAACTAGCTTGAAGTTTCTGAGTTTATTCTAAGAAACTATATAAAAGCAGGGAAGTGATGCTATACCTCTATAAGTCATTGGTCAGAGCACTATTGGAGAATATTGTGACCAATTCTGGGCACCTTGATTAAGGAAGGATGTTAAAGACTTGGGGACAGTGTAAAAGAGGTTTGCTAGAATGATAACAGGAACGAGGGATTTTAGATACAAGGAAAGACGAGAGAAGTTGGGCTTATTGTTCTTGGAGCAGAGAAGATTAAGAGGTGACCTCACTGAGGTGTTCAAATTCATGGCTTTGACAGAGTAAGGAAGGATATTCTGTTTCCACTAGTTTTATGTCAGTAACAAAAAGTCACAATTTCATGATTGTCAGCAAGAGAACTGGAAGTGAAATGAGGAAAAACGTCTTTACTCAAAATTGTTAGGATTGGGAATGCACTGCCTGGTAGAGTAGTGGAGACCGATTCCACTGGAGATTTCAAATGAGAACAAGAGATATATATTTTTTATATATATATATAAAAATAGAAAATCATGAATTTAGAAGGTTATGGAGATAGTGCTGGAGAATGGGACTAACTGGGTCATCTTTTGGGAGCCAGTCTAGGCATGATGGGTCCAATGGCCTCCTTCTATACTGTAATACTATGATTCTGATCTTTTTTGAACAGTGCTTGCAGCATTTGCGATTGTGAAGTTTGAGAAGGGTTGAAAGACTATGAGCAGTGCCTCTGCAGTTTCCACCCTTATTTCCTTCAGTATTCTTGGATGTGTCCCATCCGGTCATGGTGTCCCCTCAACCTGAAGCAAAGTTAACCTTTCTATTAATTTATAGCCCATCCAGTATCTCAATTACTTCACATATACTGTAGTTTCTATTAACAGTGGTACATAGAAATTTGCATGAAATGCAGAATACATACATACCTTGAATTCTAAGGAAAATATGACATGCAACACAGCTTTTAACAAATGTTTTAAAAATATATATTCTATTTAACTTTCAGAAAAGGTGCTGCAGAAAAAAGTGAACTAATTGCAATGGAGGAGTGTGTAAATGCTATGCCACGTCGAAAAAGATTAAAAGAGCTTCAGTGGAATATTTTGGAAAGAGAACAAGTGTCTGAAGAATGCCTGAACACTGCAGGAAGTCTATTTAGGGAAACAGAAGTTATGAAAAAAGAAATTGACAGAAACACATTTGGTTGGGAGAGGTCTGAGGAAGAGGCCTACGTAAATGAAAAAAGAACTGGAGCCACAAAGGAGACTCTGAGTCTCACTGTGGAAAATACTACAGGACTAGCAACTGAAACAGAATGGCAGGTGATGTTAAAATGGTACTGGGTGAAAATTGGAAATGATTCCCATCAGAGTGATATGCTTTTCTTCTACTTAGAACGTTCAGCTCAGAAGCAAGCTGTTTGATTTGGGCAGTCCATGCTTGCATTTATGGCCATCTTATCCTTTATCATCTAAGTCAGTCAGCATGACCCTCCATTTCCTTTTTACACACTTATATAAGCTCCCATTAAATGAATTGGTACTACTTGCCATATTTGCACCAATCTGGAAAAGCAACTTTCTTCTGAATTCCCATTTTGATTTCTTTATGACTTTGTTAAATTGACAATTCCCAATTTTGAACTTCTTCACAATTGGAAACATGCTTTAAATTCTAGCAAAACCTTTCATAATTTTAAATATTCTATACTAATAATCTATATGATGGGAGAATGTTATAATGTTTATTTTTATCATCCATTGAGTGGCTTCTAAAAGGGAAATAACCCTAATAGCAGAGGATGATGTAAGGACAGCAGCGAAAGAAAATCTTGGCTCAGAAAATCAAGAACTTGGATCAGTATGGCTGAAGAGTGGGAATCTCAAGAGTGAAAAAGCATTGATGGAAGAATTTTATAGTCCCCTGTATAATACTTATATTGTTGGGCAGAAATGAAGCAAGAAATAATTGGGGTTTATAACATAGACAATGTAAAAGTCTTGAGGGACTTTAATCTTCATATAGACTGTATAAATCAAAGGTAGTCTAGATAGTGAATTTGTAGAATACTTTTGTGACAGTTTTTGGAAACATATCTGTATAGCAAGCTATGTAAGATCTAATATTGCACATCAAAGTAAATTTAATTAGTAATCTCGTAAAAAAAATCCTCTGAGGAAACATGACTATAATATATAATTGAATTCGTATTAAGTTCGAAAGTGACATATTCACCTTTCAACATGATCATGGCTGATCCTGTATCTGAACACCATACTGTTTCATTCTTCCCATATCCCTTGACTGTCTTAGCCTCTAGAAATCCCAACATGCTGCCTCTAGTCCCAGAATTGACTTTGCCTACTTCCCTACCACAGCGGCGACCCCTGATGACACACCTTGACTTTGAGTGAGCAGACCACCAGGACTGATATTGGCCCACTCCCCAAATGACTTGGAAGGATACCATGACTGATGGCTTAACAAATCCCTGCTGCTCTCTAAGCAGCTCCCGAACTGTCTTAACACTAATCTCTGGACTGGATGCATTGGACTTGCAAGACTGTTTGTGGCTGACTCCTTGGACTGCATTGATACAGTACCCCTGACTCTGAATACCACAAGTGGTTGATTGACCATGCCCAATGCCATGGACAGAGACTGGACACTGCCTTGGACTGACTTGGATGTTGACCTTTGAGTGACCACAGTTTCCCTGGATTTCATCAAGGACTATACCCTTAGATTTTGAGACATGCCATTTGGCTGAAGTACATAAAATATGTATGTTGTGTAAGCTGCTAGCAAATGCTGTAGGTAACAGATTGATGTAACATGGTGCTGTACAACAGTTCCACATTTGACTGATAATTTGTTTTATAGGCTTTATTCACAGGGAGATAATGTAAAACAGCAGGAAGATTATGCTGAACTTACATAGGACACACGTTAGACATCAGTTAGAGTATTGCGTACAGTTCTGGGCACCACACTTTAGGAAGAATGTGAACATGTTGGAGAGAATGCCAAAGAGATTTTATGAGAATAGTTCCAGAGATGAGATAGATTGGAGAATTTGGAACATCTTTCAAGATTCTCTACACTTTGGAAGAGTTCCTACAGATTGGAGGATAGCTAATGTAACCCCACTATTAGAAAAGGAGGCAGAAACAAAGGGAATTTTAGACCTTTTCATGACATGGTAATAGAAAACATGCTAGTGTCCATTACAAAAGATTGAAAAACAGAGCACAGATAGTTCTCCTATAATGTGATAGTTGTATTCTTGCGTGACCTTGTGCTATAGAAAGTTGCCATTGAAAATTGCATTATAGGGAAATGCTATACCTGTACAGCAGAAAGTTTGCGCTATCCAAACTGCATCCACTATTCATCAATCGCGTTACAGCCAATTCGCGTTAGCAAAACACATGTTATAGCAGAACAACCTGCACTTGGAAAACACAGTGATAGAATTGAACAGAATCAGCATGGATTTATGAAAGGGGAATCATGCTTGACAAATCCATTGGAATTTTTCGAGGAAGTAACCAGTAGAGTTGATAACACTGAGCCAATGGATATCGAAGGATTACTTGACTTTCAGAAGGTGTTTGATAAGGATCTACGTAAGAGATTAGCATGTAAAGTTAAGGCGCATGTAATTAGAAATAGCGTACTTGCATGGATAGAGAACTGATTGGCAGACAGGAAACATAGAGTAGGAATAAACAGGACTGACAAAGGGTTTCGGCCTGAAACGTTGACTTTCTTCCTCCTCAGTATAATATCTCTTAAATTTGCACATTACACAAAGCTGGGTTGAAGCATGAGCTGTGAGGTGGATGCAGCAATGCTTAAGTATGATTTGTACAAGTTGAGTGAGTGGGCAAATACACGGCAGTTGTAATATAATGTGTGTAAATGTGAGGTTGTCCACTTTGATAGCAAAAGGTGGAAAGTGAGTTATTATCTGAATGGTGACAGTTTGTGAAAAGGGAAGGTACAGTGAGATCTGAGTGTCCTTGTACACCAATCGCTGATATTAAGCATGTAGGTGCAGCAGTTGGTGGAAAAGGCAAATGGTATGTTTTCCTTCATAGTGAGATGATTTGAGTACAGGAGCAGGGATGTCTTACTGAAATTGTCCACAGCCTTGGTGAGACCACACCTGGAATATTGTGTGCAGTTTTGGTCTCCTTATCTGAGGAAGGATGTTCTGGCTATTGAGGGACAGCAGTGAAGGTTTACCATACTGAATCTGGGATAACAGATACATGAAGAGAAACTGGTTTGGTTAGGACTATATTCACAGGAGTTCAGAAGGATGATGGACTATCTCATGGAAACCTATAAATTCCCAGGACGAGACAGGGTAAACACATGGAAGGATGTTTGCAATGACCTAGGAGTCCAGAAGCAGTGGTCACGATCTCGGGACATGGATTAGGCTCTTTAAAGTCATAATGCATTACAACATGGAAACAGACCCTTCAATTCAACTTGTCCATACCAACCAGATATCCTAAATTAATTTAGTCCCAATTGCCATTATTTGGCCCATATCCCTCTAAACCGTTCCGATTAAGATACCCATCCAGATTCCTTTTAAATGTTGCAATTGTGCCAGCCTCCGCCACTTCTTCCGGTAGCTCATTCCATACACGCACTACCCTCTGCATTGAAAAGTTGCCCCCATGTCCCTTTTAAATCTTTCCCCCGTTATATTAAACACATACTCTCTAGTTTTGGACTCCCCTGTCCATGCCCCTCATGATTTTATAAGCCTCTGTAAGGTCATCCGTCCACCTCTGATGCTTCAGGAAAACTAGCCCCAGCCTATTCAGCCTCTCCCAATAGCTCAAACCCTCCAACTCTTGCAACATCCTTGTAAATCATTTCTGCATGCTTTAAAGTTTCATAACATCTTTCATATAGCAGGGAGACCAGAATTGAATGCAGTATTCCAAAAGTGGCCTAACCAATGTCCTGTACAGCTGCAACATGACATCCCAACTCCTATACTCAATGCACTGATCAATAAAGGCAAGTGTACCAATGCCTCCTTCACTTTCCGGTCTACTTATGACTCCACCTTCAAGGAACTATGAACCTGCACCCCATGGTCTCTTTGTTCGGCAACTCTCCCCAGGACCCTATCCTAAATGTATAAGTCCTGCCCTGATTTGCCTTACCAAAATACACCTCACACTTATCTAAATTAAACTTCATATGCCACCCCTTGGCCCATTGGCTGATCTGATCAAGGTACCGTTGTACTCTGAGATAACCCTCATCACTGTCCACTACACTTCCAATTTTGATGTCATCTGCAAACCTACTAACCATTCCTCCTGTATTCACATCAAAATCATCTATATAAATGACAAAAAGCAGTGGACCCAGCACTGATCCTTGCGGCACATCTAGTGATAGGCCTCCAGTCCAGAAAAAAACCCTCCGCTATCACCCTCTATCTCCTACCAGCAAGCCAATTTTGTATCCAAATGGATAGATTTCCCTGGATCCCATGTGACCTAACCTTGCTAACCAGTTTATTATGCGGAACCTTGTTGAACGCCTTGCTCAAGTCTGTATAGACAACGTCCACTGCACTGCCTTCATCAATCTTTGTCATATCTTCAAAAAACTCAATTAAGTTAGTGAAACATGACTTATCACACACAGTCAGGCCTTGCCTTTCCAAATACGTGTAAATCCTATCCCACAGAATACCCTCCAACAACTTATCCATCACTGAAATCAGGCTCACCAGTCTATGGTTCCCTGGCTTTTCCTTACCGCCACTTAAAAATAATGGCACCACATTAGCCACTCTTCAGCCTTCCGGCACCTCACCCGTAGCTATTGATGATACAAATATCTCAGCAAGGGGCCCAGCTATCACTTGCCTAGCTTCCCACAAAATTCTGGGCCACATCTGATTAAGTCTTAGGGATTTATGTGCTTTAAGATGTCCGTCATCTCCCCAGTTATATAGACACTATTTATTACTCCAAGTTATCTAGCTTCCATATCCTTCTTCACAGTAAATACTGATGCAAAATACTCCTTTAGTATCCTGCAGTTCCACACATAGATGGCCTTGTTGATCTTTAAAGGGCCCTATTCTCTCCCTAGTTATTCTTTTGTCCTTAACGTTTTTGTAGAATTTCTTGGGATTATCCTTAACCCTATTTGCCAAAGCTATCTCATGTCCGCTTTTTGCCCTCCTAATTCCCCTCCTGAGTATACTTCTACTGTCCCTATACTCCTCAAGGGATTCACTCGATCCCAATTGTCTTTACTTGCCATATGCCTCCTTTTTTTTGACCAGTGCCTCAATTTCTCTAGTCATCCAGAATTCCCTACACATACCAGCCTTGCCCTTCACATTAACAGGAACATACTGTCTCTGGACTCTCTATCTCATTTTTGAGGGCCTCCCACTTTCCAGCTTCCCCTTTACTTGCGAATAGCCTTTCCCAATCAGCTTTTGAAAGTTCTTGCCTAATATCATTGAAGTTGGGCTTATTCCAATTTAGAACTTTAACTTTTAGATCAGGTCTATTCTATTTTAAAACTAATGGAATTAGAGCCTCATAGAGCTCCCCCACTGACACATCAGTTACATGCTTTGCCTTATTTCCCAATAGAAAAATCAATGTTTGCTCCTTCTCTAGTAGGTTCATCCGCATACTGAATCAGAAAATTTTCTTGTACACACTTTACAAATTCCTCTCCATCCAAGCCCTTAACACTAGCACTCCTTACCATTATGACCCTATAATTCTTACGCATATATGAGATCTTCTTACAAATTTTCTTCTCAATTTCCCGCTGACTATTGGGAGGCCTATAGTACAATCCCAATAAGGTCATCATCCCTTTTTTTATTTCTCTGTTCCACCCAAATAACCTCACTGGACGTACTCCCAGGAATATCCTCCCTAAGTACAGCCGTAATGTTATCCGTAACCAAAAATGCCACCCCCCTCCTGCCTTGCCTCCCTTTCTATCCTTCATATACCCTGGAACATTAAGCTGCCAGTTCTGCCCTTCTATGAGCCACATTTCTGTAATAGCAATGATATCCCAGTTCCATGTTCCTAATCATGCCCTGAGTTCATCTGCCTTACCTGCCAAGCCTATTGCATTGAAATAAATGCATTTTAGTTTATCCATCTTACCTCATTCTCTACCTGGCTCTTGCCTGCATTGACTATTTGACTTGCTCCTCTTTTCAATTAAGTCTTTGCCTGTCCAACACACACACACACACACACACACACACACACACACACACACACACATATACATACACAGTGTCTCTACTGGGAGGACATTCCAATGATTCAAAAATGCGAATCCTTGCTCCCTGCATCCCATTAGGATTGAGACAAAGAGAAATTTCTTCACCCAGACAGTGGTGAGCCAATGAAAATCTTTGCCAGAGAAAATTGTTGAAGCAAAATATTGAAAGTTTTCAAGAAGGAGATGGATTTTGCTCTTAGGGCTAAATAGATCAAAGGGTATGGTGTGAAAATGGGAACAAGGTACTGACTTAGATGATTGGCCATGATCACATTGAATTGTGGAGCAGGTTTGAAGGGCCAAATGGCTTATCCTTGTATCTTCGCTAACCACTGGAAAGGTCCCGGAGGAATGGAGACTAGGTAAAGTTGTCCCTCTGTTTAAGAAGAGAAATAGGGATAATCCAGGAAACTATAGACTAGTCAGTCTCCATTGGTAATTGGGAAGCAATTGGAGAGAATTCTTAGGGATAGGATTTACTCACATTTGGAAATGTACGGCCTAAATAGGGAAAGTCAGCTTGGCTTTGTGTGGGGTGAGTCATGTCTTACTAACTTGATTTGGTTTTTTGGGCAGGTGACAAAGGTGATTAATGAGGGTAGAACAGTGGATGCTGTCTGCATGGATTTAAGTAAGGCTTTTGACAAGGTCCTTCATGGTAGGCTCATCCAGGAGATTAAGATGCATGGGGTCCACAGTGACTTGACTGCACGGATTCAGAATTGGCTTGCCCATAGAAGGCAGAGGGTAGTGGTGGAAGGGTGTTTTTCAGGCTGGAGGTCCGTGACAAGTGGTATTGCAGGGATTCATACTGGGACCTCTGTTGTTTGTGACATATATAAATGACTTGGGATGAAAATGTAGATGGGTGAGTGAGTAAGTTTGCAGGTGCTGCAAAGATTGGTGGAGTTATGGATAGTATAGAAGGTTGTCAAAGGATACAGTAGACTATAGATCAGTTGCAGATATGGATGGAGAAATGTCAGATGAAGTTTAATCCGGGTAAGTCTGAGGTGCTACAAAGTAGACAAACAGGAGGATGGAAGAACACAGCAAGCCAGACAGCATCTAGAGGAAAGGAGCAATCAACATTTTGGTTATAACCCTTCTTCAGGACTGGAGGTTTTTCTAGCCTCTCCTTGTAGCTCATCCCTCTAATCCAAGCAGCACCCTGGCAAACCTCTTCTACACCCTATCTAAAGCCTCCGCATCCTTCCTGTAATGTGGTGACCAAAACTGAATTAAATACTCTAACTGTGGCCTAACTGAAGTCTTGTAAAGCTGCAACATGACATCCTGACTCTTGTACTCAATTCCTCGATCAATACAGGCAAGCATGTCAAATGTCTTCTTTACCACCCCATCTACTTGTGTGGCCACTTTCAGAGAGCTATGGACTTGAACCCCAAGATCTCTCTGTATATCAAGCTGTTCAGGGTCCTGTCATTAACTATATAGTTTTCCTTATCATTGGATCTCCAAAAGTGGCAGCACCGCACACTTGGAGCTGGTTTTCTCAGCGGTGAAGGCTGAGGGGAGACTTGATAGAAGTCTATAAAATTATGAGATGCATAGATAGGGTTACAGTCAGAATCTTTTTCCCAGAGTTGAAATGTCTCATACTGGGGGCATGCATTTAAGGTGACAGGGGGTAAATTCAAAGGAGATGTGAGGGGTAAGTTTTATACAGACGGTGGTAGGAATCTGGAACATGCTGCCTTGGGTAGTAATGGAGGCAGATATGATAGAGGCATTTAAGGGATTTTTAGATAAGCACATGAATGTGCAAGGAATGGAGGGATATGGACCACGGAAAGGGAGTAGGGATTGGTTTAAATCGGCATCATGTTCAGCACAACATCGTAGGCTGAAGGACCTGTTCCTGTGCTGTACAATTCTATGTTTTGTGTTCATATTTTCTATGTTTCTCTGGGTGTTTTCCTTAGAGAGGTGAAAGCTTGAAGTGATCTGATAGTTTTCAAAATCATGAGGGATCTGGTCAGAATAGACAGAGAGTAATTGTTCCTCTCGCAGAAGAATTCAGAACCAGAGGGCACAGATTTAAAATGTTTTCAAAGAGAGCAAATATGATGTGAGAAAACACTTTTTCACATAGTGAATGGTTAGGGTTTGGAATGCATTGTTGAAAATTTGGTTGAGGTAGGTTCGATTGAGGCATTAAAGAGGATATTATCTGATTATTTAAATGGAAATAATGGGTGGGGTTATGGGAAAAATGTAGGAGATTGGCGCTGAGTTAAGATGTTCAGGGAACTGGCATAAACAATGGGCTGAATGGCCTTCTTTTGCACTGTAACAGTTCTGTGATTCTGTTTAAACCTGTTTGTCCCCTCATTCACATTAGATCCTATTTATCCATCACTCCTGCACTTGCTGACTTCCCAGTCAGCATGTTCCCAGTTTGGCATGAATTAAGTTTTAAAATTCTCATCAAATTCCTCCATGGCCTCACCCATCTTTATCAGTGTAATCACCTCCAATCCTAGAACCCTGTTGGGTTCTCACATGTGCCCTTTTGTACATCCCAGTTTTCATTGTTCCACCATTAATGGTGAAGGTCTTGAATATATGGACCATGTCCCTGCTCTGGGGCTGGACAGTGACGCAGTTTGATTCGTATGTGACGTACATGAGCTAAACAGATATTGGCGTGGGGTGCTGCCTTTATTCTTTATCTTTATTCAGTCACACAATGAGGGCATCACTGGCTAGGCCAGCATTAATTGCCCATCCCTAATTGCCCAGAGGGCAGTTAAGAGTCAACCACATTGTTGTGGGTCTGGAGTCACATGTAGGCCAGACCAGGTGAGGATGGCAGTTTCCTTCCCTAAAGGACATTAGTGAAGCAGATGGTTTTTTTTGACAATGCAATGGATTCATGGAGTCATTAGACTCTTAATTCCAGATATTTATTGAATTCAAATTCCACCATCTGCCGTGGCAGAATTTGAACCCAGGTTCCCAGAACATTAGCTGGATCACTGGATCAGTCCAGCAATAATACCACTAGGCCATTGCCCCGCCTAGGCGATGAGAAATTAAGCTATGCAATGTGAACAATTATTTTCTGTCTTGGTTGTTTGAATGAGTTATACTGTACATGTCATTTTGCTGCTTTCCAATTTATGTTGCTTGCTTGAACTGGACATGCTAGTTAACTGCACATTCTTCTTGCTATAGCTTGAATTTCAGATGTCTCCAGGGAATTGCGCTCTTCATGTAGATGAACCCAGTCAAAAAACGAATAAGACAAGATGTGTCACCAGCTCCATGCCTGTAGAACTTCAGAGAGCTTGTCAGAATTTGAGTCACAATACATGTCAGCAACAAAGTATGTAACCTGTTATTATGAATTGTGCAATAAAACTATCTCAGGAGGAATAATGGCCACAGTAACAGAAAAATATCAGATAATGAAAACCTGAAAGAAAAGTACAGATTAATGGTTTAGGTGGAGCTGAATAGATAGATATGTTGCTGAAGCTTTTCATCTTTGCAGACAATAGGGCTACCCCCTCATTAGAGAGAGATGCGCTCATCAGGACTAACACCAATGATGCCAAATTTCAAATGATCATACACATATCAGAGGGTAAAAAGGATGCTAATTGTTTGGCAAGTCAAATCTTTAGTTTTTACTCTTTGTGGGCATCACTGGCAAGACAAAATGTTGCCCATCCCTAAATGGTCTCTGAACTGCATGTTTTACTAGACAAAGGACAGTTAATGAGTCACTTGTAGGCCAGAACAAGAAAGGCTGGCAGATTTATTTCCCTAAAAGCTGTTGATGAACCCCAGATCAGTTTTTACAACAGTGATAGCTTTATGGTCACCCGGGCGGCACGGTGGCTCAGTGGTTAGCACTGCTGCCTCACAGCGCCAGGGACCGGGGTTCCATTCCAGCCTCGGATGACTGTCTGTGTGGAGTTTGCATATTCTCCCCGTGTCTGCGTGGGTTTCCTCTGGGGGCTCCGGTTTCCTCCCACAGTCCAAAAATGTGCAGGTTAGGCGGATTGGCCATACTAAATTGCCCATAGTGTTCAGGGATGTGTGGGTTATAGGGGGATGTGTCTGGGTGGGATGCTCCAAGGGTCGGTGTCGACTTGTAGTGATTTTATGATTCTATTAGTGAGTCCAGTTTAAGGAATCCATTTGTTCATGCAGATCTTTTTAAACTCAGTCTCTATATTAATTAACATTACCTCCTGTTTTGCCTAATCTGTTCTATCTTTTTTAGCTCTGCTTGTAACATGCACTATAAGCGTTATAACCCTTCATGCAGGTTTTTCAGTTTATGAGAAAGGCAGCTAATCATTTCAAATATGGATGCTTTACATTCTCTTTTGCTTCTCTTCAAAGTGAATGAGCCTGGAATCACAAACGCTGAAAAATTGTTATTGTCTATCAGTTTAAATATTGCTTCCCTGATTCAGTGTGAGAGGCATAATAGCATATACAAAATATCATCCATTGCAATAATGCTAGGGCTGCATGCACTAGTTGAAAACTGGAATGATAACTATAAGATGACCCGATTTTGTTGCCAGAAAGAAAATATGAGAATAGATCTGATGAAGGGTCTAGGCCCGAAACGTCAGCCTCTCTGCTCCTATGATGCTGCTTGGCCTGCTGTGTTCATCCAGCCCTGCACCTTGTTGTCTCATGAGAATAGAGTGGCAGTTTACAAATTTTGGGTGGCATGGTGGCACGGTGGCACAATGGTTAGCACTCCTCAAAGCGCCAGGGGACCTGGGTTCAGTTCCAGCTTTGAGTGACTATCTGTGTAGAGTTTGCACGTCCTCCCTGTGTCTGCGTGGGTTTATGCTGGGTGCTCTGGTTTTCTCCCACAGTCCAAATTGTGCAAGTTAGGTGGATTGACCATGTTAAATTGCCCATAGTGTCCAGGGATGGGCAGGTTTGGTGGACTAGCCATGGTAAATGCAGGGTTGTGGAGATAGGATGGGGGTGGTTCTGGGTGGGATGCTCTTCGGAGGATCGATGCAGCTTGATGAGCTGAATGGCTTCTTTCTGCAGTGTAGAGATTCTCTCATTCTAAAAGGGAACCCAAAAAAGACAGATTGGGCTTTAGTAATTTTTTGATGAAGTAACAGAAAACGTTGACTATGGAGATGCATAAGAAAGTGCTTTACTAAGTGCAATATTAAAGATAATTAACAAAATGTTACACTCATGGAATAGCTTGTATTGAAAATGGTCTGACACAGAAGACAGTGAATTGTGGCAAATGGCTGTTTTTGAGATTGGAGTATCTTAAAGATTGGTAGTCCTCGAGCCATTTCTGGGACCACTTTCTTTTTAACACGTACAAATGACTTAGATGTAGTAATACAGAACGAAATTTAAAATTTGCCAAAGAAGTTAGGTTAGGGGTGTGGCAAAAGTGAATGAACAATAACAGAACATAGATAGGCTAGTAGAATGGGCAGACTCATGGCAGATGGAATTTAAAACACAAAGTGTGAAGTGATGGATTTTGTCAAGAGTGATATAGACTTAATGGGCAGAATTTAATGTCCTCTCCAGTGATGAGTTTGATGGCTGGCATTGCTTACAGTTGAGCTTGACGGTGGTAGGAGCAGACTCTGCCATCTTCCCAACTCCAACCCTGATTAAGTCCATGCCGGGAAGGTCCTCTTAAACATTACTGGCACTGATGATAACCCACAGTAAGCAGGGGATTCTCCATGTGGGAAGCACAATATTCAGAGCCATGTGGGATTTTTCTGGGTTCGCCCCTCATTCATAGGAACTCAGTGCATGATTGAGCGATCCAGCATCAGGAAAGGGAACCTCCTAAGCGCCACCATCATTTTTTCTTATTCACTCGTGGGACTTCAGCATTACTGGCTGGCTAGCATTTATTGCCCATCCCTAGTTGCCTTTGAGAGGTGGTGGAAAACTGCGTTCTTGAACCGCAGTCCAAGTGCTGTAGGTTGACTCATAATGCCCATAAGGAGGGAATTCCTAGATTTTGACCCAGTGACAGTGAAGAAATGGTGATATGTTTCCAAGTCAGGATGGTGAGTAGCTTGGAGGGGAACTTGCAGATGGTGGTGTTCCCATGTATGTGCTGCTCTTGTCCATCTGGATGGAAGCAGTCGTAGGTTTGGAAGGTACTGCCTAAGGATCTTTGGTGAAGCTCCGTAGTGCATCATGTACATGTGGGTGGCATGCTGCCTCAGTGGTTAGCATTGCTGCCTCCAAGCTCCATGTACCTGAGTTCGATTGCAGCCTTGGGTGACCGTCTCTGTGGAGTGAGCATGTTCTCCTTTGTCTGCGAAGGTTTATACTGGGTGCTTCCGCCTCCCCACACAGTCCAGAAATGTTCAGGTTAGGTGGATTGGCTATGCTAAGTTGTCTGTACTGCCCAGTGATGTGCAGATGAGGTGGATTAGCCATGGTAAATGCGGGGTTATGGGGATAAAGTAGGAGGATAGGTCTGGTTGGGATGCTCTTTGGAGTGTTGTTGTGGACTTGATGGGCCACATGGCCTCTTTCCACACTGTGGGGATGCTATGATTCTAGTTAATACACACCAGTACTGCTGAGTGTCTGTGGTAGAGGGAATGGATGTTTGTGAATGTGGTGCCAATCAAGTGGGTTGCTTTGTCCTGAATGGTGTCAAGCTTCTTGAGTGTTGTTGGAACCACACCCATCCAGGCAAATGGGAGCTATTCCATCACATTCCTAACTTGTGCCTTGTAGATGATGGACAGGCTTTAAAAGACAAGAGGTGAATTACTTGCAACAGTATTCCTCGTCTCTGACTTGCTTTTGCAGCCAATGAGTCTATATGTGTTGAGTCCAGTTGAGTTTCTGGTCAATCATAACCCCCAAGGATTTTGATAGTGGGGTATTCAGTGATGGTAACACTGTTGAATGTCAAGCGGTGGTGGTTGATTTGTTCCTCATTGGCGATAGTCATTGCCTGGCATTTGTGTGGTGCAAATGTTGTCAACCCCACAACCTGTCCCTCAATCCATCATTCACCTTTTCCCTGGAAACCAACAATGATTCTATGTCTTAAATGGGTCATAACAACAGCAGTCACTGCCTCTCTAGTGGTGCTGCCTTTCAAGAGAACTCTTGGCTTCTTATTACCCAGCAAGTCTCAGTGGTGGGGACTTCTTCCACTGGGGTCCCTGATCCCGGGAAGGTCTTCCATTGTTCAGCTAAGCACTTGACTGTAGAAATTGGGATTAGTCTCCTCCGAACAAAGGAGATTAAGGAAACATTTGATAAAGGTGTACAAGGTTATGACTGATTCAGATAAGGTAGACAAAGAAAAGCTGTTACCATGAACTGATAGTAGAATGAGACTGATGTAGGGCTTTGGGCCAGAGATGCGGGGGTTGCAAGGATAAACTTCATTAAGCAGTGAGTGATGGGGACTTTGAGCCTGTTGTATAATGAGGTTGAAGAAAAGAACTTTATGAATGATTTTAAAAGGACATTGAATGTGCATTTGTGGGAAATGCAGTGGGAGAATGTGAAAGATTGGTGGAGAGCTGGCATAGATTTGTTGAGCCAAATAGTCGTCTTCCTTGGCATAATGAGCATGAGTGAGATTTTATCAGTTCCCCTTTGGAAGGCTAGGAGGCAGGAAGTTTTAAATTCCAGGGGCCAATGTGTTCCTACTACCAGGAACTTCTGCTAATAGCGGGAAGGGCAAGTGTCAAAATACCACCTGCCAATTGATAACAGGTGCCAAATTTGACTAATTGAGAGATGCAATTGATTGTCATTTTCCCCAGCCTCTATGGTCTCCCAGGGACTATCTAGGATCCTGAACATTGCATCCTGGAAGTTTCTTAGCACAGGAGAGAGAGCCATTGGCTCCCCCTGTGGCCTTGGTGCTGCCACTGGAGACGTTTTCCCTCTGGCATATGAACAAATGTTTTTACCTCTCATGTGAGGGCCCCTTAAGTAGAGGAACTCCCTCCTTGCAACTTCAGCAATAGCTACTGATGTTATTGTGATGAATGAATGTACTGATAATCAAGTCCAGTTACTCCATCAGTCACACCATTGATATAAATATGTTGATTTAGCTACCAAAAAATGGCAGGTACAACAGCAACATTTTAAAAAAAACATTTGGATAGGTACATGGATGGAATTGATTTAGAGGGATATGGACCAAATGCTGGCAATTGGAACTAGCTGATTGGGCACCATGGTCAGCATGGACCAGTTTGGGTCGCAGGACGTGTTTCCATGCTGTGTTACTCTATGACTCTAAAATGGCAATCTGCTTCTCTTCTGTATTATGCAGGATAAAAGGAATGTTCATTTCTTCAATAAACTCAAATTATCTATTTATTATGAACAAATCTTGCACGTAAGGCAAGTGGCAAACATTGGTTAACACCAAATACTGTTTTAAGAAAAGGGAAAGAAAAAGCCCCGTATGTATCACGGATCCATAAACAAAGGATAAATGTAATGACTTCTCACATCCTCTAAATTTCCTGTTGACAAAGCTGACAGTATGATAAATGTCCAATTCTGATTCCATTCAATTTGATTCAAGTTGTCGAGGTTTGGTGGCAGACTGCCCCTTCAGATTTTTCCAGACAGGCAGAGATACTGGTACTTGGAAACTCTGTCAGTTTCCGAAAAACTTCTACTGAGAAACAGAATTTTAGGACAGAGGCTTGTATTTGGAGTTTCTTCTTTATGTTGACTGCCGGGTCTGTAAACTGGAATTCTAAGACCATTTTTATGCATTTCTTCAGATATTTGACTAGGTCTCACAGTAGATGCACCCTATGAATTCATGACACACACGCCATCCCAAGATTCAATGTCAGTTCCAACATTACCCTTGAGCTACTGCCAGTTGACACTTCAGATTCAGCTGGTTTAATGAGTATGCTACTTGTTCCTAGATCACGTACAAGGCAGTTGGCATCAAGCAATTCCTCTCTGTGTATCACCTTCTGAAGTTGACCTATAGTCCAGTGCAAGCGTGATCATCTATCTCAAGATACTTGACAACTTCAGACAGGAATCTTACGCTCAATTGAAAATGCTTTGCTGCTCCTAAGAAATATTCCTGCAATAATTTCTTCCAGTGCTACTTACTCTGTCTTCTTGGATTTCATTTTATACGATTGATTGATGATGCTATGCTATCCAATCATTGCTGACTGACACCTTTGAAATATGTGTCAAGCCCAAGTAGATGATCTATTGAAAATTAGGGCCTCAAAATCATGTATCGGTGTAATAGAGTAGATGGGGAGAAATTGTACCTGTTCATAAAAGGGTCAAAAATCAGAGGACATGGATTGCAAAAGGAGCAAATGTGATGCGAGAAAAATCTTTTTCACACAGTGAGTACTTAGGCTATGGAATGCTCTCCTTGGAAGGTGTGGTGGAGGTGGGTTCAATCGAGGCATTCAAGAGGCTATTGGATGATTATTTGGATAGAAATAGTGTGCGAGGATATGTGGAAAAATCAGGAAGTTGGCAATATGCCTTCTTCTGTGCCAGAACAGTTGTATAATCACCTTTGTTTCTTTTGTGAATCACTTTGAATGTATCCCCCCTTGTTCTCCTTATATTTGCAAGCAAAACAGTTTTGCTGTATCTGTTCTATGCAGCACACTCATGATTTTGAAAACCTCCACCAGATCTCCACTTATCCTTCCTTCTAAGGAGTACAGTCCCAACTTTTTCAATCTGTTCTTATAACTGAAGTTTCTAATCCCCGGAATCATTCTTTTAAATCACTTCTGCATGCTCTCCAATGTGTTCAGATACTTCCTATAATATGGCACACTGAACTGTATGCAATACTTTAGCTGAGGTCTAACCAGAGTTTTGTACAAGGTCAGCATCATCTCCTTATTCTTGTAGTATATGCCTCTATTAATAAAACCCAGGAGGGATTTCTCTCTCCACCTGTCCTGCCACTTTCAATAACATGTGCACATTGACACTAGGTTCCTCTGCACCTGCACCCCTTAAAAATTGTACCCCCTATTTTGTAATGTCATTCAATGTTATTCCTACCGAAATGCATCACTTTGCACTTCTCTGTGCTGGAACTCATTTGCTATCTATCAGCCCACTGCACCACCTTTAGAATTTCACACAGTCCTCCTCACAGCTTACAGTTCTTCCAAGTTTCCTGTCATCTACAAGCTTGGAAATTGCCTGTGGCACACCAAGATCTAGATTATTAATATACATAGTGGAACAGGCTCACTAGGCTGAATGGCCCACTCCTATTCCCATCAGGAAAAGGAAGGATCTCAATTGTTATGGACCAGACCAAACTCTCTTCAAATATGTCAGGGAGATAGCCTAAACACTAACTTTTATTCGAAGGCAAGTGTAAAGCACTGTGTTCCAGATGTGATTCGATTGATCCAGTGTTAAGCTTTAAGCAAAACACACTTATTCTTACAACATAATTAAAATACAAATGAAAAAAGAAGAACTGGCGTTACTTTAACTTTATTGAAATACTTGATAAAATATTATGTAATTACTAATCATCAACTGTTCCAATATAGCAGCATTCCCATAAACATACCCTTGGCACAGGCAAATTCAGCAAAACAGATTTTCCAGTACAGGCGAAAGCAACCATTGAAAGAAACAAACTAGCAGCAGACAGAGAACTGCATCTATGACTTCAACTCCAAACCCCAACTGAAAGCAAAACTAAAACCGTGGATTTGTGTGAGCCAGACTCCACCCACTCATGCTTCTTTGATCTAATTAAAAAACACACAGGGAGCTCAAAGCTGTTTACCTACTGCTTCTTAAGCAGACATTCCATAACCACTATGGCAATACCTCTCAATAAGAGAAACAGCACAGAATAAATCTCTCTTAAAGAGACAGTACTATCACACAATATCGACCCTGGGAAACTCTGCCTCAAGCCTTCCTCCAGGCCGAAAGGTATTCATTGACCATTACACTGCTTCTTATCACTCAGCCAATTTTGTACCCACATTGCTGCTGGCTCTTTTATTCCATGACCTATAACTTTTCCTCACCGGTCTGTTGTGTAGCACTGTATCAAACGCCCTTTGGAAGTCACAGGAAAAAGACAATGTAGTCGAGGAGAATACTGAGATACAGTCTATTAGACCAGACGGGATTGAGGTTCATAAGGAGGAGGTGTTAGCAATTCTGGAAGGTGTGAAAATAGATAAGTCCCCTGGGCCGGATGGGATTTTTCCTAGGATTCTCTGGGAAGTTAGAGAGGAGATTGCAGAGCCTTTGGCTTTGATCTTTATGTCGTCATTGTCTTCAGGAATAGTGCCAGAAGACTGGAGACTAGCAAATGTTGTCCCCTTGTTCAAGAAGGGGAGTAGAGACAACCCTGGTAATTATAGACCAGTGAGCCTTACTTCGGTTGTGGGTAAAGTGTTGGAAAGGATTATAAGAGATAGGATTTATAATCATCTAGAAAGGAATAATTTGATTAGGGATAGTCAACACGGTTTTGTGAAGGGTAGGTCATGCCTCACAAACCTTATTGAGTTCTTTGAGAACGTGACCAAACAGGTGGATGAGGGTAAAGCGGTTGATGTGGTGTATATGGATTTCAGTAAAGCGTTTGATAAGGTTCCCCATGGTAGGCTATTGCAGAAAATACGGAGGCATGGGATTGAGGGTGATTTAGCGGTTTGGATCAGAAATTGGCTAGCTGTAAGAAGACAGAGGGTGGTGGTTGATGGGAAATGTTCATCCTGGAGTTCAGTTACTAGTGGTGTACCTCAAGGATCTGTTTTGGGGCCACTGCTGTTTGTCATTTTTATAAATGACCTGGATGAGGGCGTAGAAGGATGGGTTAGTAAATTTGCGGATGACACCAAAGT
>NC_063368.1:21501728-21512912 GCF_021869965.1 Rhincodon typus
AAGGATGTTGCAGGTTACAGAGGGACATAGATAAGCTGCAGAGCTGGGCTGAGAGGTGGCAAATGGAGTTTAATGCGGAAAAGTGTGAGGTGATTCACTTTGGAAGGAGTAACAGGAATACAGAGTACTGGGCTAATGGTAAGATTCTTGGTAGTGTGGATGAGCAGAAAGATCTCGGTGTCCATGTGCATAGATCACTGAAAGTTGCCACCCAGGTTGATAGCGTTGTTAAGAAGGCGTACAGTATGTTAGGTTTTATTGGTAGAGGGATTGAGTTTCGGAGCCATGAGGTCATGTTGCAGCTGTACAAAACTCTGGTGCGGCCGCACTTGGAGTATTGCGTACAGTTCTGGTCACCGCATTATAGGAAGGATGTGGAAGCATTGGAAAGGGTGCAGAGGAGATTTACCAGGATGTTGCCTGGTATGGAGGGAAGGTCTTATGAGGAAAGGCTGAGGGTCTTGAGGCTGTTTTCGTTAGAGAGAAGAAGGTTAAGAGGTGACTTGATAGAGACATACAAGATGATCAGAGGATTAGATAGGGTGGACAGTGGGAGCCTTTTTCCTCGGATGGTGATGGCTAGCACGAGGGGACATAGCTTTAAATTGAGGGGTGATAGATATAGGACAGATGTCAGAGGTAAGTTCTTTACTCAGAGAGTAGTAAGGGCGTGGAATGCCCTGCCTGCAAAAATAGTAGACTCGCCAACTTTAAGGGCATTTAAATGGTCATTGGATAAACATATGGATGATAATGGAATAGTTTAGGTTAGATGGACTTCAGATTGGTTTCACAGGTCGACGCAACATCGAGGGCCGAAGGGCCTGTACTGCGCTGTAATGTTCTATGTTCTATGTCTATGTACATCACATTAATAGTGTTATCTTCATCGAGCCTTTCTGTTAACTCTTCAAAAAACTCCAGCAAATTAGTTAAATACAATTTCCCCTTTGAAAAATCCATGTTGACTCTTCCTAATCAACTCACCTTTTTCCATGTAACTACTAACTATGTCTTGAATAATTGTTTCTAGAAGCTTCCCCACCACTGAAGTTAAACTGACTGGTCTCTAATTCCTGGACTCATCGTTGCAACCTTTCTTGAACAGGGCCATAATGTTTGCCATTGTGCATTTTTCTGGCACCTCCCCAAAGTCTAGGGAAGACTGAAAGATAATGGCCAGTGTCCCACAAATTTCCCTTTTCACTTCCTTCAAAACCCTTGGCTTTCTCATCTGGTTCTGGTGCCTTGCCAGCTTTAAGTGCCAGCAGTCTATATAACTTTTCTTATTAATTTTGTACCATTCTAATGACTGAGTTTCCTCCTCTGTCATATCTCTTATTGGGTTCATGCCACAAACACTCAGTAGATTGCAGGCAGACAAGAAAGTAGAGGCCACAGTCAGATCAGCCGTGATTTAATTGAACAGCAGAACAGGATTGAGGGGCTGAATGGCTCCTCCTGCTCCTAGTTCTTTTATGTTGTGTCTCGTGAGTTCAATTATATTTAGCAGAGTTTGTAGTTTAGACTCTGTGGCATTGTCATCTGTGTCTGCTTGCTGGTCTGTGTCAGCTTGTCCTATGGTAGACATTCTAGAAAAAATTATACAAAGCATTCATAAGAGATGCAGTTAAGCTGGCTGACAGTCACAAGGGAACTATTTTACCATTGGGCAGTTTTAGAGAACAAATGTGTATTTTGTAGACAGACATCAGAGCTAAATCATAGAAATAGCAATATGGTAAACGATTAATTAATTTGTCTTTATGATGAGTGAACAATATCACCTTAATTGCTATTAAAAAAACTGGCTTACTGTTGTTCTTTGGAAATAGAAACCTACTGTCCTCCTCTGAATTGGCCTACTTGTGACTGCAGACCCTTCCAATATGCTGATTCTTAACTACCCTGTGGAAGTGGCTTAGAATAGTCAGTTAGAAAAAAGAAAGCGGTCTTCCCACCAATTGCTCAGGCCATCAGACAATGAATGCTGGCCTTGACCATGATTGCCCTATCTAGAGAATGAATAACTGTACTCTTACTTGCACATAATTTTCATAAATAGGAAAGAGGAGAAGGAATAAGCCTTTCAGTTCTTTGACCTTATTTTGCCATTCAACATGATCATGACTGATCTAGTTGCCCTCAATCACAAATAATAGGTGAATGGTTGGCAATTAATTAATACCATAACCAGTGGAACAACCACTGAGATCCCAACAATAAAAGGTTAACCAGATGTGAAATCTGAGTGCTGTATCTTGGGGGAAAATGCATATATTTGTAATTTTTAGCTTATTTTATGCTTATACTTGTACTTTTCCTGTGTTGCAGAACAGATAGACCTACTTTATGAAGAGCTATTTTTGAAAAAAGAAGAGAGTATCGATAATAATGTAAGGAAAACATAAATCCATTAAGTTTCATGCAGATTAGGGAAGCCCAGGTTTGATTCTCTCTTTATGTTGCATTTGCTACCATCATCAATGTGACAGTGCTACGTTAGATTCAGTGCCTGAGACCTAGAAAGGGTAACATTTACATTACATTTCCTGTTCAGTATGCATTATCTGTTTTAACCTCTTAAAAAGAAGCACCTGATACTTCATAATGGTCTCAAGAAAATAGACTGTAAATTGAAAGGTGCAGGGCTGGATGAACACAGCAGGCCAAGCAGCATCACAGGAGCAGAAAGGCTGACGTTTCGGGCCTAGACCCTTTTCTGATGAAGGGTCTAGGCCCAAAATGTCAGCCTTTCTGCTCCTATGATGCTGCTTGGCCTGCTGTGTTCATCCAGCCCTGCACCTTGTTGTCTCGGATTCTCCAGCATCTGCAGTTCCTACTATCTCTGTAAATTGAAAGGATAGGTTAAAAGGAATAACTGCAAACTTTGTCAACTAGAGTCCTGAGAATACATTAACATATAGATAGGGTCAAATTTTGAAGTAATAATATCCATAGGGTAATAGTAAGATGAAGATAATTGATTCTTCACCTTCATGGAGTACTAAATGTATGCAGGAAATGTTCGTGGGATGTAATCATTGCTAACTGTCAGCATTTATTGCCCATCCCAATTGGCTTCTAGTATGCTTTCTTGAACCATCGCAGTCCACGTTGTGTAGACATACTTACACCGATCTTAGGGAGTTCCAGTGGAAATAATCGTCTGGTTGAGGTTGCAGAGACATTGTGGAGGAGTATCATTAAAGTAAAAGATGAGAGCAAGAATTGTAAATATAATGCAATGGGGCTGTTCACATTTCTTCAGAAATAATGAGAGTTACACAATATGTAGTGTCTTGAGAGAAACATACAAATTAGGAGCAGGAGTATGCCATTCAGTAAGATCATGGTTGATTTGATTTCTCCATATTCTTGCTTATCCCAGTAATCTATCACTTCCTTTGCATATCAAGAATTTATCTACCACCATTTTATAAGTATTCAAGGACTCTGTTTCCGCCATCTTTCTCTGCGACAAAATAAATTCTCCCCATCTTTGTTTTAAATGGGCGGCAGCCAATCAACCATGTCACCACCTCTCAGAATCACGTATGTTTAATTCACCATTTAAACGTCTAAACTCCAGAAAATACAAGGCTAGCCTGTCCATTCTTTGTTTATAAGACAACCACCTATTCCAGGTATTAGTCCGGAAAATGCTGCCTGAACTCCAATGCATTTATATCCTTTGTTAAATATGTAGACCAATACCACACACAACAGTCCAACAGTGATCCCACGAATGCCCTGCATAACTGAAGCATAACTTCCTTACTTTTGTAGTCATTTCTTCTCAATAAATGATAACATTATATTACCTTTCCCGATTACTTGCTGTACCTGCTTAACAGAGGAGTGCATTGGTAATCAAGCACCACAACTCTGAGACATGCCAAAGGTGTAAATGTTTCATTTAATCATCAAAATGATCAATTTGTTCCTGTCCAATACTGTTATCCAGAACAAAACAATTCTTATTTATTTCAACATAGACATAGGAACATAGAAAGTAGAAGTAGGAGTAGGCCATTCATCCCTTTGAGCATACTGTACCATTGATTATGGTTATGACTAATCATCCAATTCAATAACCTATTCTGCTTTTTCCCCTGTATCCTTTGATCCCTTTTGCCCCAAATACTGTCTCCAATTCCTTCTTGAAATTGGTTTTGGTCTCGACAGTTTTCTGTGGTAGCGAAATCTGCTCTCTAGGTGAAGAAATTTCTCCTCCCCTCAGTCCTAAATGGTTTACCCCAATAATAAGGAACATCTTTCCTGTATCTATCCTGTCTGGTTCTGTTAGAATTTTAGGTTTCTATTAGAATCTCATTTATTGTTCTGAACTCCATCAAATATAATCCTGACTGATTCAACTTCTTTTCATAAGTCGTTCCTGCTATCCCAGGAATCAGTTTAGTAAACCTTCACTGCACTCCCTCTATAGAAAGAACATCCTTTCTCTGATAGGGAGGCCAAAACTGAGCAGTATTCCTGGTGTGGCCTCACCAAGACCATGTACAATAGCAACAAGACGTTTTGCTCCAGTACTGATTCCTCTTGCTCTAAAGATTAACACATGACTTGCCTTCTTTACTGCCCACTGCCCCTGCATGCTTCCCTTCAGTGACTGGTGTACAATGACACCCAGCTCTTGTTGCTGAAATGATTCCACAGAGGTTGGTATGCCGTTAACAAAACACCCTTTATTTACATCTGGAGAGTCCTTAACACTGATCCAGCTCCCTCAGAGCCAGCTCTCAGCGAACAGGATGTCTGACATTCCCGTTCTTATCTGTTAGCCAGAGCACCCTGATTTGATCAGATTAATAGTCCCAATCAGGGAACTAATATTCTATGAAGTACGCCTGGCTGACCTCGTTACAATCACGACATCCCTCCCCCTCTGAGTCTAAGGTCATAGGCTGGTTATTTTTTTCTGGAGTTCCTTCAACCCTGCCTCTGAAATGGGCAGCATGTAATGCACAGCAGCTTGCCTCTTGTGCCCGGAGCGTCTCGGAAGAACTTTATTCTCTTCATCAGGTGGCAAAGGCATCGAGGTGGTGACATCTACCATGTCCATCTCAGATGCTGTGGTATCTTCAATGTTTGATGGAGAGGCAGAACCCACAGGTTCTGGAACAGTCGGAAAGGCAGAAGAGGAGCTGGGCATGTTTCGCTCCCGCACCATTTGTGAATTTGCAGCTTTTATATGGTCCACGTGCTTGTTCAGGATGATTGCACCTACCTGAACTTTATACCTCAGTGGACCTGACCTCACATCAACCATGCCTCTTACCCATGCAGGGCCATTTCTGTGGTTCCTACACCAAACTTCATCCCCTGAAGTAAACTGCCTCTCTTGCTTAGTGGAGTCCTGTGTCCGGCATTGGGGTTCCTGATGCCATTTCACACTCCAACCTCCTGGGCAGGCAAGATCAGATTTAACCTGGTATGGAATCTTCTCCCCATTAGTAACTCTGCTGAAGCTATCTCTATAGTTGCATGAGGGGTGATCCAATAATCAAATAGGAATATGGACAGTTCTCTGTTCAGTGAAGCTGTAGGCTTTTTAACCAGTTTCAAAATCTCCTCACCCCCGGCCTCATCCCACGAGCAACCCTCTCTCTCATCCCTGCCTCCTTGACCTGACACAACCTGTCGATCTTCTCTCCCAACTATCCGCCCCTCCCACCTCACTGACCAATCGCCACTACTCCCTACCTGCACTCACCTATCACCATCCCACCTACCGTCCCCAGCCCCACCCCTCCTCTCTCTATTTATTTCTGAGCTCCCTTTCCCCTCCCCCATTTCTGAAGAAGGGTCCCAACCGGAAACGTCAACTTTCTTGCTCCTCTGATGCTGCCTGGCCTGCTGTGTTCCTCCAGCTCCACACTCTGTTATCTCTGACTCTAACATCTGCAGTTCTTACTAACTCTGAAGCTGTTGGCTGTTTCTTTAAGCATGCCTTCAAAGTTTAGACTACTCTTCCTGCCAGACAGTTGGATGTTGGGTGGTATAAAGCTGTCCTTATATGTCAAATACCATTCGACTTTAAGAAATGCTTAAATTCCCTGCTGGTAAATGTTACACATTACCTGTGACCTACATTTCCAGGAGTCGGAAAAAGATGGAACAGTTTTTCCATTATCGTCCTGGTGTCTGATGAATGAACTCTATGCACATCCAGCCACTTTGAGTGGTCATCCACAATGACTTAGAACTTGAGCCCATGAAAGGACCTGCATTGCCAATGTGTAACTGAATCCATGGTTTACCCAAACATTCCCACGAATGTGTGGGGGCTGCTGGTGGTACTTTTTGTCCTTGTTGACACTCTGCGCCCTGCCCCATCAACACGGCTGTGTCTGCATCCAGTCCTGGCCACCAGACATAACCTCTTGCCAACATCTTCATTTTGGAAATCACTGGATGACCCTGGTGGATAGTATCTGGTGGTGACTTTTGCTCGGGACAATCACTTTTGCTCCCCATAGTAATGTGCCATCCTCTACTGTGATCTGGTCCCTCTCGGTCCTCAAAGGTTTCAATTCTGGTTGTGACAGCCCTTTGGTTTCCCCTGTCACCATTAGCTGTTTCAGTTTTGCCTGGACTGGATCTTTCTGTATCCAAAGTCTGATATGGTCAGCTGTGACTGGAAGTGTGTGCAGAAAATTTGAAACCGTTACAGACTGTTCCAGTGGTGGTACCACCAATGGTGTAACTGCAAGTGGGAGACTGCTCAATGCATCTACATTTGCTACTTGCCCACCAGGATGGTGTTCCAACTTGTAATTATGTGCATTTATTACTAGAGCCCACTGCTGAATTCACCCTGAAGCTATGGGTGGCACTGCCTTGTCCTTTTTAAGTAGACCTAGCAGCGGTTTCTGGTCCATTATTATTACAAATATATGTCACTAAAGGTATTGATGGAACCTTTTGACTCCAAATATGACTGCCAAACCTTCCTTCTCCATCTGGGCGCATTTACCGTCTACATTAGCCAAAGTCCTGGATGCATACGCTACTGGGTGTTCCTCTCTATTGGGCTACCTATGAGCTAATGCTACCCCAATGACGTATAGGGAAGCATCGCATGTCAATACCAGATCTCACCTGGGATTATAGTGTGCCAACACCTTAGAGGATGATAGCTGCTTCTTCACTTCCCTGAAAACTCTAGCTTGGCTACATGTCTATTTTTAGTCAACTATTTTAAAGAGTTGATGCAAAGGTGCCAGGATGGAGGACAGGGTTAGGGTTATGTATGAACTTTCTGTAATAATTCACCAGACCAAGGAAAGACCGAAGCTCCGAGTACAGATGTGGGAGCTGGGGCACCTTTGATCACCCTCACTTTGTCTTCCAATGGGTGTAACCTGGTCTTGTCAACTGTAGCCCAAGTAGATCACTTGGGCTGGAACATACATTTTTCTCTTCCAAGGCATATGCCCATCTGGGAGAAATGCCTAAGAACTATGTCCAAGTTCTCTAAGTGCTCCTTATTGGTATTCCCTGTTATTAACACGTCGTCTAGATAAATGACGATCTGGGGTGGACCTTGTAAAATGTTCTCCATTGTCCACTAAACAATTGCACAGGCTGATTATATCCCAAATGGCAGTCTCGTATATTGGTACAAACTTTTATGGGTCTTAGTTGTAACATACTTCTGCAAATCCTCATCTAACTACAATTGCAAGTACGCATGGCTCATATCCAACCTTTTGAAACACAGCCTCCAACCAGCTTTGCATTTAAATTCTCTATGCGAGGGATTGGATATTTATTCAGCTGCGAAAAGCAGTATACCATTTGTTTAAAATCCTTAAAGGCAAATTGACCTGTTGGGCTTCACAATTATTTCAACCAGTAAAGCCCATTCAGCAAATTGGACTGGTTTGATCATTCTTTCCAAAGGTGCCCCTTCTGATTCCTGCCTTTACCTTTGCATGTATCTTGCAGAATTGTGGAATTGCTTCCTGGTTAACAAACAAGATGGCTTTGGCTCCTTTGGTAGTTCCTAGACCTTCCTGAAAACCTTCCAGCTATTTAGTTAGGACTTCACTCAATCAGCCATATTCTAATTGAAAAATGCTGAGCCAATTTAGGTGAATCTTTCTCAACTAATTTTGCCCCATCAAGCTTGGGCCGGAGCCTTTTACTACAATCAATGGTAACTGAATCAGCTGCTTCTCATAAGGACTAGAACTGAAGTTGTACCCTTAATCTGTAAAGGTTCCCCGGCATAGGTTCTCAGTCTAGCTGCGATCTCGCACAAACTTAAGGTTTGGAGTAAGAGCAAATTTTGTTCAGGACTGGTTCTGCGATCATGGAAACTGCCATGTCGGTATCAACCTCCATTAGAACCAGGTGACCATATAACAACAGGTTTATTTTGATTTGTTCTGGTTTGGATGTTGCTAAGCAATTTAACAGTTCCAAACCAGATGTAGGTGGACTTTCCAGGGTGTGCATTCTCCTGGATACTGGCTTCTGAGTTCTCTTACTTAGTTTTGGTCTAGTGGGACTCTTTGCTGTCTCGAGTCCGCAGACTGGCAGCAACTACAATGGCTTGCCAGCCAGGATCCTGAAGAAAATTTTAACTGTTTTGGGGTTTTGAAGTGGGGTGGCCTTCAGTCTGTCTGTTCAGGATATGTCCTGAGTAAGGCTATGCAATTGCCTTCACTCAAGTGGCGTTCCCCAAGCTCAGTTGGACTGGCAAGGGAGTCCACTTCCAATGGAATACTCTGCAACTCACATGCTCCACTTGCCACATTTTCCAATGATAAAGCCAGTTGTAGTTCCTATTTGAAGTCCATTTAGCGTTCAGATAGTAGGCACTTCTACATGTTTACATCATTAATCCCGTATACCAAATGGTTTCTCAGCATCTCATTAAGGGTCAAACCAAAGTCACATGACTCTGCCAATCATCTTAACCTAGTCAAAACTCCCAAGACAAATTCACATGGTTCATAAATTGCCAAGTAAAACCAATAGCATCTCAGAATTAGAGGAGGCTGCAGGTTTGATTATTCCTTAACGAAATCTGTCAACTTTTGAAAGGTTTTAGAATCTGGACTCTCAGGGAAAGTTATGCTCCTAATAACTGAAAATGCAGTGGATCCACAAGCTGTGAGGAGAATTACTTGTTGCTTTTCATCTGCCCCAGTGTCATTTGCTGGAAGAAATAATGCATTCTTTTCACATACTGGGTCCAGTCTTCAACAGCAGGATTGAATGAGTCAAGCTTCCCAAATAATGGTATGATGCCAGAAATGCTTACCCCAACTGAAAGATGACGGTTGCAAGTGAATTTCTTCAGGAGCATGCTTTTCTCTCATTTTCACTGATACAACTCCACAGAGGCTGATATGCCATCACCAACTCATCCTTTATTTACATGTGGAGAGTCCTTGACACCGATCCAGCTCCCTCAGAGCTAGCTCACAGAGTGAGCAGGATATCTGACTGTCTCATTCTTATCTGTCAACCAGGACTCCCTGATTGGAATTGATTAATAGCCCCAATCAGGGAACTCATATTCTATGCGGTCCACCTGGCTGAACTCATTACAATCACGACAGTTACACATACCCCTCTCTCAGTTTATGGCATTTCAGGTTATTGCCTTCCTGTTTTTCCTCCTAAAGTGGATAACCTCACATTAATCCACATTATATTGCATCTACTATGCATTTGCTCACTCACTCAACTTGTCCAAGCATTTCTTACAAGACATGTTTGCAAACATATTCTTACAATAAATAGCAAAACTGGGCTATCAAGTAAAATACCACTTGGAATTAAACTAGTCAATACAGCGTGGAGCTGGAGGAACGCAGCAGGTCGGGCAACATCAGAGGAGTAGGAAATTTGATGTTTTGGGTTTACACCCTTCATCAGGACTGGGGAGGGGGAAGGGAGCTTGGAAATAAATAGAGAGAGGTGGGGTGGGGCTGGGGGAAGGTAGATGGGATGGTGATAGGTGAGTGCAAGTGGGGAGTGGTGGGAAATTGTCATTGAGGTGGGAGGGGTGGATAGGTGGGAGAGTAGATGGACAGGTCGTGTCAGATCAAGGAGGCAGAGATGAGGGAAAGGGTTGGATATGGAATGAGACCGGGGGTGGAGAGATTTTGAAACTGGTGAATTCCATGTTCAGGCCATTGGGCTTTAGGCTCCTGAGGTGGAATATGAGGTGTTGTTCTTCCAGTTTGCTTGTAGCATCATTGTGACACTGGAGGAGGCCCAGGATGAACATGTCACCAAGGGAGTGGGAGGGGAAGTTAAAATGGTTGGCAACCGGAAGGTGGTGTTGATTATAGTGCAGATACACCACAAATCGGTCACCGAGTCTGCGCTTGGTCTCGCTGATATACAGGAGGGCACATCAGGAACAATGGATACAGTAGACCAGGTTGGAGAATGTACAGGTGAACCCCTGTTGGATTTGGAAAGTTTGTCTTGGGCCTTGGGTGGAAGTGAGAGGGGTGGTGTAGGGCCAGGTGTAGCACTTTCTGCCATTGCAGGGAAAGGTGCTGGGTGTGGTGGGGTTAGTAGGGATTATGGAGGAGGACGAGGGAGTCATGGAGTGAGCGGTTCCTACAAAAGGCAGATAGGGGTGAGGAGGGAATTATCTCTTTGATGGTGGGGTCAGACTGCAGGTGGTGGAAGTGGCGGAGGATGATGCGCTGGATGCGGAGGTTGGTGGCATGGTATATAAACTATATCCACTTCATCCCAAAAACACACACAATCACACGACAGACTGTATTTGTAAAAAACTTGCCCCTCATATCTCCTTAGAGCTTTCCCCCTCCTACCTTAAATGCATGCCCCTTAATTTTAGACATTTCAACTCTGGGAAAAAGATTCTGACCGTCAACACTATCTATGCATCTCATAATCTTATAGATTTCTATCAAGTCTCCCCTTAGCCTTTGCCACTCCAGACAAAAAACTTGAGTTTCTCTAGCCTATCCTTATAGCTCATACTCTCTAATCCAGGCAGCATCCTGGCAAACCCCTTCTGCACCCTCTTCAAAACCTCCACATCCTTCCTGTAATGTGGTGACCAGAATTGAATGCAATACAGGTATTTCTGCTATAATGCGTGTTTCATTAATGTGAATTGGCTGTAACGTGATTGATGAATAGTGGACACTGGATAAT
>NC_063368.1:21513412-21524436 GCF_021869965.1 Rhincodon typus
TGCTGCTTGGCCTGCTGTGTTCATCCAGCCCTGCACCTTGTTGTCTCAAAGTCTCTCAATGTGTTTGGTGCCTTCTTAAATGAAAGTTCTTTGTTTTTGTTGATCACAAGCCAGGGATCCCATTGAGTTGGTGAGGATGTTTGATCTCTTTGGGAATGGTTCAAGGACATCTCCTGACATGGCTGAAATCCAAGTAGAGCAGTTGCTTCAGGATTCTGATGGCAAGCATATGAATTACTTGAGGCTCAATAATATGTTTCAGCACAGCTGGACTTCTGTGATTAGTGCCTCGATGTTGGAAATGCTGATTTGGGAGAAGATGTTTCTTTTGAACTGCCTTTCTTCCTACCAGATTTGGAAAATCTTGCAAAGATAGCTTTTGTTGATTATCTCTCGTGTTTTGAACTTCCTATGGTAGGTTGTTCAAATTTCTGAAGGATATAGCAGTGCTTTATAGTGTATTACTGCTGCCTGATAACCATGACTTTAGTCTTGGATTTGGTTCTAAAATATTCTTTTCCTTATTCACTCAAAGGCTCAGCTGTCACACTGAAGGTGTTCATTGAGAATAAGTTCTGTAAGATTCAAAAAGTAGTCTGTATTTGCTAATATCTCATATTGATCTGAAATTGATGGTTATGCAATAGAAGCTGCTTGGAAGAGGACCTCAATTTATTGGTGTCTCGTGAAATTGTCCATTTTCTCATATCCTTCAGAAGAGTTGACAGTGATGTGGAGCTCAGTTTTCCAGTATGCACACATTCAAGTATAATCTGTACTGAAGCTTGAGGACCGAAGGTGGAGTGATTTTGCTTTTGATTTGAAGGCGATGTAGATTGATTAATTGCTGTCTGTTCTGCAGATTATCTCATGCCTGTTGGGTAGTTTGTTAGAGTTGAGATGCAGTATTGGAATGAAAAAATGGAGGCTGTTAGTACAATGACAAAACTCTGTTTAACCTCATTCTTCATAGAATTGTGTCTGTAATGGTTCTATGTTGAGAACTATGGCTTGAATGCCATTGTGGAGTAAATGGAGGACACTGATAAATTTCTGAGGGCAGTGAAATTTGAGGTGGATGCTCCTTAAACCTTTGGGGTTGAAAGTCAAAGGCTTTTGTGAGGTTGTTGACAGCTCTGTTCCATGTTTAGTGCTCTCCTTTGCATTTTTCTTGAATTTGCTACTCTATGAAGATCATGTCTGAAGACCACTTGGTGTCACCTTGATGAGCAAAACCTATTCTGCAACCATCAGGAAAAGATGATTGAGAAGAATCCTTTAATAATCTTCACTGTGGCATACAGCAGGGAGTTTCCTTTGTAGTTAGTATGATTGGACTTTTCTCCCATGAATATAACCACAAGCACAATATCCCAGAGGCGTCACATACACTGCTCTTTCCAAATGAAGGATTGAAGTTGTGCAGCTGGGCCAGGTTGAATGCTAGAGAAATGAACTGCAGTGCTGGTGGCCCTCTTGTTTTCCCCAATGGTAGTGTCCCTACCCTTGGACTGGGAGTCGGTTCAAGGCCCACCTGTTCCAGAATGTGTAATAACATCTCGGAATAGGTTGATTAGAAAAATAGATTAAATAAAAAAAGAACTACAGTGCCACACTTTAGGCATTTAGCACACTTTAATGATACTTAGTTATGTTATCAATTAAAACACTACTCTTTTACTTTATGGATCGGAGTTTGATCCACGTAACCTGATGGACTGAAAGCCTCCTCAGCAACTGAGAACTTTAAAGACTGTGTCACACCTTAAGTGGGAAGAATGTGCCAATAATTGTGTCCCACTATTTCACAAGATGTCACAAAATGTGTAAAATGCAAATCAGACTATCATGATGACTAATTTTCCTGGCTGACTGCTATTAATTAGCAAGAAATAACTATATTTATTGTAACACAATTAAGTTTAACAAATGGCAGAGAAATGGAACGATCCCCAGTCTGCTGTGATGCAATTTTGACTCCAAATACACACACATACAACACACACACATATTCATGATTAAGGCAGACAACAGACAGATGGTTTGACATGAATACTATGAGTAGAAAAAGAATATAGACAGGATAAACAACGTTGTAAAGATCAAAAGATCAGATCTCAAGGATGGATAAAATCGTCTCACATAGTTCCTCATGATTTTTAGTGCTGATGGCATGCTGATCTGTAAAGTAGTGGTCGTTCTACACTTTGATTGTTCATCCAGTTTGGTCTTTCCTTGTTAGACTTAAGCTTTCTTGAATTTTCTGTCCTTTTCTCCACAAGAAGAATAGATGGATGCTTTCAGTTTCCAGGTTCCGGATGTTTCTGCCGTCCTTGCACTCTTAGCTTTCTAACAATCTGCAGCCCAACCATCGGAAAGCTATCAGGCAGAATTTCCTTAACTGAAAAACTTTCAATGCTTCTCAGTCTCAAAATGTCTCCCTCACTGTTTTGAAAAGCAACATTGTTGGGCACAACTAAAAAATATGCAGCACTTCTCTAAGTTGCAAAATCTCTCTGGTATTTCAGCTAAATACCAACTTCCATTTTAGCATACAGTACCAGAAACCCGAAATATACAATCTTTTACAATTATGAGAGTTCTGTGTGAACTGAGTTTGAGCAATTACAATTAAGTAGGTGTATGTCCACCAGGAAATGTGTAGTACTGGTATTAAACCAACAATAATTTGTAATGACGGGTTACAAGTCAAAATGATTGTACCTGAACCAGAACGGGATGTGTATCCTTGGCTGAGGAGTTTCCAGTGCTGTTGGTGGGGATTTAAACTAATTTGGCCGTGAGATAGGATACGGAGTAGGGGTACAGTCAGAGGTGATGCACAGATAAGTATAAAGTATGAAATCATTCTGGACAGAAGAGCAGATATAGGCAAATTGAGTCACAAGGGAGCTTAGTAAGGCTGTATGACATTTCTTTTAATGCAAGGAATCTTGTGAGTGAGGCAGATGAGTTGACTGTGTTGATTACATGGGAATGTGACATCATTCCTACCATGAAGACATGGTTGACGGAAGGCCAGGACTGGAAGCTCGGTGTTCTTGGGTATAGAATCTTCAGGCAAGGCAGAGAGGGGTGTAAGAAAGAGGTTATAGAACATAGAACATAGAACATTACAGCGCAGTACAGGCCCTTCAGCCCTCGATGTTGCGCCAACCTGTGAAACCAATCTGAAGCCCATCTAACCTAAACTATTCCATTGTCCTCCATATGTTTATCCAATGACCATTTAAATGCCCTTAAAGTTGGCGAGTCTACTATTTTTGCAGGCAGGGCATTCCACGCCCTTACTACTCTCTGAGTAAAGAATGTTGCAATATGTTGCAATATCGTCAAGGAGTTAATTACTGCTGTAAGGTGGGATGATATCTTAGAAAGTTCCTCAAATGAGGTCATATGGATAGAACTTTAAAACAAAAATGGGGCAGTCAAATTACTGTGAGGGCACTACATACTCCCAAACAGTCAAGGACAGGTGGAAAAACAGGCAGATCTCAGAGAAGTGGAAAATAAAAGGCTCATAATCCTAGGGCATTTCAACCTCCCCAATATTAACTGGGATAGACAAAGTGTGAAAGCCTTTGAGGGAACAGAATTCTTAAAATGTATCCAGGAGAGCATTTTAAGCCAGCACATTGAAAGTTCGAGAAGAGAGGGCACAGTACTGAATCTAAGTTTGGGGAATTACGTCAGGCAAGTGAAAGAAGTGTCAAAGGCAAACGTTTCGTAGATTGTGAGCATAACTTAGTAATATTTAAGACAGTTATGGAAAAGGACAAAGGACCAGAAGTATGAATTGGAGGAAGGCCAGTTTTAATATGGTAAGACAAGATCTGGCCAAAGTTGACTGGGAGCAGCTACGCTTTGTTGTAGTGAGGTTAAAAGTGGATAAATCCGCAAGCCCAGATATATCCCTCGTTGTTGTGGAAAGCAAGAGAGAAGATTGCAGGAGCTCTTACATTTAGTTTCAAATCCTCTCTGCACACAGGAAAGGTGCCAGAAGACTGGAGGGCACCTAATATGGTCCCATTATTCAAGAAGGATGGTAGGGATAAACCAGGAAATGTTAGTGAGTTTAACATTAGTTGTCAGGAAACTATTGGAAAAAATTCTGAAAGACAGAATTAACCTACATTTGGAGAGGCAAGGATTAATCAAGAATAGTCAGCCTGGCTTTGAGTATGTGGATGAGACTTTTGACAATATCTCACATGGGAGATTGGTCAAGTTGGTAAGAGCCATAGGATCCAGGACAATTTGGCAAATTGGATCCAAAATCGGCTTAGTTACAGGAGGCAGAGGGTGATGTTTGAACATTGTTAATATGACTAGAACCTTGTGTCAATTAGCATATTGCACAGTTTGGTACTGGCTCTCTTGCTATTTGTAATGTACACTAATGTTACAGACCCGAACGCAAGAGGTGTGATTAGTAAATTCAAAGATAACATGAAAATTAGCAGTATTGTAAGTAATAAGGATGAAGGCCTCAGGCAATCGGATGATATAGATGAGCTGGTCAGACAGGTAAAACAATGGTAAATGAAATTTAATCCTGAAAGGTGTGAGGTGATGCATTTTGGGAGGATTAACAAAACAAGGAAGTACAAAATGAATTAAAGGGCCCTTGAAAGTACAGAGAATTAGGGGAACCTTGGGATGCATGTATGTAGAGTCTTGAAAGCAACAGGACAAGTAGGTAGGTTGCCCATTTTCACTTCAACCCCACTGCGAAGCCTCTTCTAAGGATGCCTAACCTGAAGAAGTTACCCTCCTCCCTCCGGACAAACCTCAAGGGATCTCTCTCCCACTGCAACTCTCTCGTAATCTCTTCGGCCCTGAAACTGCTCGACCACGTCCTGAAGCAAACCAGGTACTACAGCCACATCCCCTTCCTTAGCACCTGCCTACGGAACCAGATCACCCCCAATGGACTACAATCCACATTCAAGCCTTCCCAATTTGGCCCCAACCGTGATAATATCTACACTCATGGTATTGAGAGACAGCAGCACCCAGCCCTGCCGAGTCTTCACCATCCCCCCAGACCTACCCCTTACTGAGGACGAACGGTCAGTCCTCAGTAAAGGGCTCACCTTTGTCCCCCTCCACCCACAGATCAACGAATACCGCTCACGCTTGGACATAGAGCAGTTTTTCTGCCGCCTCCGCCTCCACGCTTTCCTCTCCACCTATCCTCTCCTCGATCCCTCTTCTATCCGCCTCCCACTCTCTCCCTATTTATTTCAAAACCCCCTTCCCCCCCCCCTTTTCTGATGAAGGGTCTAGGCCCGAAACGTCAGCCTCTCTGCTCCTATGATGCTGCTTGGCCTGCTGTGTTCATCCAGCCCTGCACCTTGTTGTCTCTTCACTCAGAGGCTACAGGATGTGCAAAATGTCACTAAAGTTTTGTTGTGTGGCAGTATAAGCTGAAGCATATTGTTGGACCAAGTGGGGGAGCTTTATCCTTTGCTCTCTCTCACCTGGGAATGCTAATGCTAATACTGGGTGCTAGAATAGAAATAATTTAATTCCCCTTCTCAGCATTTCTTATCTTAATAAACAATACATTTAGAAACAGAAAATTATTACAAGAATCCACACATAATGGAAGCACAAAAAAGTAAATCAGCATTTGCAAAAGAAAAATGGCTAGTGTTACAAATGTAATCCTAATCACCCTCAATATGGTTTTCATGTCACAGGACATTGTCATTCTCAAGAAGAAGTCAATGATAGAATATATGACTGCTAAAAAATACATCCACGAGATGAAATATATAGAGCTTAGCAGAATTCTGAAGCTAATACAAAACTGCAGCAACTGGAAAAGTGAAACCCTGATCAACTTTGAAGATGCTGGTAAAGCCATTTTTTTTACCACCTGCAAGGGCAATAAAGGCAGGAATCAAGGTGGACAAAAAAACTTGATTAATTTCATCTATCTTTTTGATACATTGGCCTGGATATTAACCCCTTTCAAACAGCAGGAGAGGGCCTGGATTGGGGATTAAAGCCTTAAAAATAAAGAACGTGCCCCATTACTACTCTGTGGCAGTGTATTTCAGGATATCCCAATACTTTGTCTCTCGTGGAGGCATATTTCACTGAATTGCTTATATTAATTAAATTATCATTGGAGCCTGATGCTAAGTTGATCGTTGCTGTGCATATCTCTCAGAAACTGGGAAAGCTGGCCTGAAAGGGAGGCAGGATTTGCAACCTCCAAAGTTTGGGTGCTTTTTTTTCCTCAATGCTTGTCTACCACTCCTCCCTCTCCTCTGCTGCATTTGTTGACTATCCTAGTCCCATTCCAAGCCTTGATTGTCAAGGATCTCTGGATAACCCAGGCAGACAGTCTGGCTAGATACAGGGGATAAAATGCATTAATAATAATCAGAATAATAAAAGTAATAATGTGGTCTTGTTGTTCAATTAAACAGGGTCGCTGTGTCTGCGGTTTGTCAGATACTTTAGTCATTTCTGGCCTTCTTGTAAGTATCAGAGTGGTGGAAGTTCCAAGGGTCTTAAATATCCCCAGTAGCTTTGACAGAAATGCATGGAAGCCCTGTAGTACATAGTAAACACTATATGGTTCATGCTGTAAATTTTCCACTGAATTTAGGCTGAACATTGTGATACTGTAGCCTCATCATTTGGCCACTGCTTTTACCTACTAAAATAGGATGCACAATATTAATGTGCAGTCTATGATGTGGTCTGAACTATCTTTCACATGTTTATTGCATAATCTACTGAAGTGTATGTTTACTTGTACCATTTTCTGAAGGCCATAAGGTCAGTAGTATGACAGTGGTTGACAGAAATGGGAATTTTGTCAGATGCTGGGTACCCATATTTTCTCCTGAGTAGCATTCCAAACATCCACTTCCATCAGCCACCAATGGAGCTACTTTTTTTTTTCTCAAAGTTGAACAAAAAATACTTAAAAGCTTGAGTTATTGTCCAAGGCCATCTTATTTTGGTACAACAGTATTCTCTTAATTATACATTGGGTGTGGGTGTTCCTCGCTAGACCAATATTTATTCCCATCTGTAATATATAGGGGTAGACAATGGCCTAGTGGTATTATTGCTAGACTTTTGATTCAGAAGCCCAGCTAATGTTCTGGGGACCCAGGTTCGAATCCCACCACGGCAGAATTTGAATTCAATAAATTAAAAAGAAGTCTGGAATTAAGAATCTGCTGATCATCATGAAATCATTGCCAATTGTCATAAAAACCGATCTGGTTCACTAATGTCCTTCCGGGAAGGAAATCTGCCGCTCTCACCTGGTCTGGCCTACATGTGCCTCCAGACTCTCAGCATGTGGTTGACTCTCAATTGCCCTCTGAAATGGCCTAGCAAGCTACTCAGTTGTACCAATCGCTACAAAGCCTCAAAGAAATGAAACCGGATGGATCACCTGGCATTGACCTAGGCACCGGAAAAGACAACAGCAGAAATAGCCGTGTCGACCCTGCCAAGTCTTCCTCACTAACATCTGGGGGTTAGTGCCAAAATTGGGAGAGCTGTCTCACAAACTAGTCAAGCAACAGCCTGACATTATCATATTCACAGAATCATACCTTACAGACAACGTCCCAGACACCACCATCACTATCCCTGGATAGGTCCTGTCCCACCGGCAAGACAGACCCAGAAGTGGCGGCGCAGTGGGATACAGTCAGGAGGGTGTTGCTCTAGGAGTCCTCAACATTGACTTCGGACCCCGTGAAGTCTCATGGCTTCAGGTTAAACATTGGCAAGGAATCCTCCTGCTGATTACCACATACCGTCCTCCTTTGGCTGGTGAATCAGTACTCTTCCATGTTGAACAACAATTAGAGGAAGCACTGAGGATGGCAAGGGCACAAAATGTACTCTGGGTGGGGGATTTCAATGTCCTCCACCAAGAGTGGCTCAATAACAGTACTAGTCATCGAGCTAGTTGGTTCTGAAAGGACATAGCTGCTAGACTGGGTCTGTGGCAGGTGGTGAGGGAACCAACAAGAGGAAAAAACATACTTGACCTCATCGTTACTAATCTGCCAGCTGCAGTTGCATCTGTCCATGACAGTATCGGTAAGAGTGACCATCGCACAGTCCATGTAGAGACAAAGTCCTGCCTTCACATTGAGAACAACCTCTATCGTGTTGTGTGACACTATGACCGTGCTGAATTGGACAGACTTTGCATAGATCTCGCAACTCAAGACTGGGCATCCATGAGGCAGTGTGGGCCATCAACAGTAGCAGAATTGTACTCCAGCACAATCTGTAACCTCATGGCCCAGCATATCCTCCACTCAATCATTACCATCAAGCCAGGGGATCAACCCTGGTTCAATGGAGAGTGCAGGAGGGTATGCCAGGAGCAGCACCAGGCATACCTGCATATGAGGTATCAACCTGGTGAAGCCACCAAACAGGACGACTTGCATGTCAAACAGCGAAAACAGCATGTGATAGACAGAGCTAAGCGATCCCACAACCAACGGATCAGATCTAAGCTCTGCAGTCCTGCCACATCCAGAGGTGAATGGTAGTGGACAATTAAACAACTCACGGGAGGAGGAGGCTCCACAAATATCTCCATCCTCAATGATGGAAGAGCCCAGCATGTCAGTGCAAAAAATAAGGCTGAAACATTCACAGCTGTCTTCAGCCGGATGTGCCAAGTGGATGATCCATCTCGGCCTCCTTCAGTGGTTCCCAGCATTACAGCCTTCAGCAAATTCAATTCACTGCATGTGATATCAAGAAACAGTTGGAGACACTGGATACTGCAAAAGGCTACGAGCCTTGACAACATTCCGGCAATAATACTGAAGACTTGAGCTCCAGAACTTGTTGCTCCCCTAGCCAAGCTGTTCCAGTACAGTTACAATACTGGTATCTACCTGACAATATGGAAAATTGCCCAAGTATGCCCTGTATACAAAAAGCAGGACAAATCCAACCCGGCCAATTACCAGCGCATCAGTCTACTCTCAATCAGAAGTAAAGTGATGGAAGGTGTCCTCAACAGTGCTATCAAGCAGTACCTGCTCAGCAATAACCTGCTCAGTGACGCCCAGTTTGGGTTCCGCCAGGGCCACTCAGCTCCTGACCTCATTACAAACTTGGTTCAAACATGGACAAAAGAGCTGAATTCCAGAGGTGACGTGAGAGTGACAGCTCTTGATATAAAAGCTGCATTTGATTGAGTGTGGCATCAAGGAGCCCCAGCAAAACTGGAATCAGTGGGTATCAGCAGGCAAACTCTCCAGTAGTTAAAGTCATACCTGACACATAGGAAGATGGTTATGGTTGTTGGAGGCCAGTTGTCTCAGCTTCAGGACATCTCTTCAGGAGTTCCTCAGGCCCAACCATCTTCAATGACCTTCCCAATATCATAAGGTCAGAAGTGGGGTTGTTCGCCGATGATTGCACAACGTTCAGCACCATTTGTGACTCCTTGGATACTGAAGCAGTCCATGTTCAAATGCAACAAGATCTGGACAATATCCAGGCTTGGGCTGACAAGTGGCAAGTGACATTCGTGCCACACAAATGCCAGGCTATGACCATCACTGATAAGAGACAATCTAACCACCACCCCTGTACATTCAGTGGTGTTACCATCACTGAATCCCCCACTATCAACATCATGAGTGTTACCATTGACCAGAAATTCAACTAGATTCACCATGTTAACACAATGGCTACAAGAGCAGGTCAGAAGCTAGGAATACTGCAGCGAGTAACTCACCTCCTGACTCCTCAAAGCCTGTCCACCATCTACAAGGCATAAGTCAGGAGAGCCTAGATGAGTGCAGCCCCAACAAGACTCCAGAAGCTTGATACCATCCAGCACAAAGCAGCCCACTTGATTGGCACTACATCCACAACATCCACTCCCTCCACCACTGATGCTCAGTAACAGCAGTGTGTATTGTGTACAAGATGCACTGCAGAAATTCACCAAAGACCCTCAGACAGCACCTTCCAAACCATGACCATTCCATCTAGAAGGACAAGGGCATCAGACATGTGGGAACACCACCACCTCCAAGTTCCCCTCCAAGCCACTCACCCTCCTGATTTGGAAATAATTTGCTGTTCCTTCACTGTTGCTGGGTGAAAATCCTGGAATTCCATCCCTAATAGCATTGTGGGTCAACCTACAACAGGAGGACTGCAGCGGATCAAGAAGGCAGTTCACCATCACCTTCTCAAGGGCAACCAGGGATGGGCAAGAAATGCTGGCATAGCCAGCAATGCCCACATCTCACAAAATGAATAGAAAAAAAAATTACCATAGATACTTAATGAGTCAGAGTCACAACACATTAGCTTCCTTGTAAAGTTGGTTGACGTCTCTGATAACTAACGTTAATGTTTTCCATCTTTTTATTTGTTTTATTTTCCTAGCAAATGTATTGGTACCATACAATGAAAAATCAGCTGGAGGTGCTGGAGATACTATGAAGGTGAGATGCCAGTAATGGGTATGTGAAGGAGGAAGTATCCTGTTTTTGAGTATTCTGGCACTGATGTTGTACAAATTAATTAATGAGAAGTCAATTAAATATACTAAACATAAAACAGAGCCTGAGATAACAAGGTGTAGAGCTGGATGAACACAGCAGGCCAAGCAGCATCATAGGAGCAGGAAGGCTGACGTTTCGGGCCTAGAGCCTTCTTCAGAAATGGGGGAGGGGAAGGGGGTTCTGAAATAAATAGGGAGAGAGGGGGAGGTGGATAGAAGATGGATAGAGGAGAAGATAGGTGGAGAGGAGACAGATAGGTCAAAGAGGCGGGGATGGAGCCAGTAAAGGTGAGTGTATGTGGGGAGGTGGGGAGGTAGGGAGGAAATAGGTCAGTCCAGGGAGGATGGTCAGGTCAAGGGGGCGGGATGAGGTTAGTAGGTAGGAGATGGGGGTTGGTCAGTGAGGTGGGAGGAGCGGTTAGGTGGGAGAAAAGACGGACAGGTCAAGGAGACGGGGACGAGCTGG
>NC_063368.1:21524936-21538620 GCF_021869965.1 Rhincodon typus
CCCTGCAGCCCAATGGTCTCAATGTGGACTTCACAAGCTTCAAAATCTCCCCACCCCCGACCTCATCCCAAAACCGGCCCAGCTGGTCCCCGCCTCCTTGACCTGTCCGTCTTTTCTCCCACCTATCCGCTCCTCCCACCTCACTGACCAACCCCCACCCCCACCTCCTACCTACCAGCCTCATCCCCGCCTCCTTGACCTGTCCGTCTCCCCTTGACTGACCAACTCCCATCCTAACGCCCCACCCACACTCACCTTTACTGGCTCCATCCCCGCCTCCTTGACCTGTCCGCCTCCTCTCCACCTGTCTTCTCCTTTATCCACCTTCCATCCGCCTTCCCCCCTCTGTCTATTTATTTCAGAGTCCCCTTCCCTTCCCCCACTTCTGAAGAAGGGTCCAGACCAGAAATGTCAGCTTTCCTGCTCCTCTGATGCTGCCTGGCCTGCTGTGTTCATCCAGCTCTACACCTTGTTATCTCAGATTCTCCAGCATCGGCAGTTCCTATTATCTTTGAAAGATTAACTGCTTGGTCTGAGTATTATACCAATGATTCGTCTCCAGGCTGAGATTTCTTGGACTTTCACTTTACTTCCGGCAAGACTATATATTTTAATCTCCTCTATTGTCCTAAGGTTGCAAACTCCATATTCAACATTGCCATTTTAAGGATAGCCAACTTGGATTGGTATTGTCCCGTTTGTAATATTCTTTAACTTCTCAGCTTGTCTATATCAAAAATTCACCACACTCTTAGTAGAGTCCTGCGGTTATCAAGGGTTTTTAAACTCGTAGCCAACATCCAGATTTCCAACAGAATTCTGCTGACAAGAGATGTTTCCTTCATTCCAGTTTATCTGTACTGTTCTTGAATAGGAAACTACCCCAAGAGTCTTCTCCCCTAAAGTTAACTCCTTCACAGATTTTTCCCCCACTCTATCATTTCTGAAGCAACCTGGCCACATGATCATTAATTTGAACACAATTTTTTTAAACCTAGTTAAGATAACTATCACCTCAAGAGATAGGTTTCATTCTCAAAAGCACATGAGTGTTTTCATGAGGTTGACTCCTCATTTATAGATATGCTGTTCCTGGCATGCTTTCCTGAAACCTTAACTGAACTTTTTTCTGATGAAGGGTCTAGGCCCGAAACGTCAGCCTCTCTGCTCCTGTGATGCTGCTTGGCCTGCTGTGTTCGTCCAGCCCTGCACCTTGTTGTCTTGGATTCTCCAGCATCTGCAGTTCCTACTATCTCAGGTTGATTCTGCAGCTTGCTGATAATGGTGAAGTGAGGGATATGGCGAGTTGCAGATTGTGGATGAATACAACTCTGTTGCTGATGGCCCACAGTACCTCATAGACGACAGGTTTTGAGTTGGTGGATCTAAATCCATTCTATTTAGCGCAGTGATAGTGCCACATAAGATGGAGGGTATTCTCAATATGACTTTGAGATTTTGTCTCCATGACAACTGAATGGTGAGCACTCCTACCAATACTTTCATAGACAGATGCATTTGCACAGGTATGTTGGTGAGGGTGAGGTCAGGTATTTCCCTCTTGTTCGTTCCCTCAGTAGGCCCTCATTAGCAGCGCTTCAGAATTCACCAGCTCAATCAGTGGCAATACTATCAAGCCACTCTTGGACATTGAAATACCTCACTCAGATTATATGTGGTGCCCTTGCCACCCTCAATATTTCTTCAAATTGTTTGACCTGACGCCATGAGACTTCATGAGGTTTAGAGTCAATGTTGACGACTCCAAGGGCAACTCCCTCTGGACTGTATATCACTACACCACCACCTATACTCCATCTGCCAGATTTTTGCCCCCTCAGTTAACCTGTTTGTAACATTCTGTATTTTTATTATTTTATCTTCACAATTCTTTCTTTCCTGTCTTTATGCCATCTACACATTTAGTTACCATGTCTTCAATTTTCTCATCTAAGTCTTTGATATAAATTGTAAAACGTGGACTCCTGTAGGATTCCACTTGTCACACCCTGCCAAAACTTGGTTTTCTACCAGCCAGCCAATCTTTTGTCTATACAAATATGTTACCCCAAAACCAAGAGCTCCCAGAGGGTGGTAGGAATCTGGAATCTGGAGGACAGTAGTGGCTTCCAACCTCTCAAACTTTAAAATGTACATGGATGAGCACTTGAAATGTGCCACATTCAAGGGTGTGCACCAAATGCTGGAAGTGAGATTAGTTTAAGTAGGTCACCACCAATATGATGGGCCACGTGGCCTCTTCTGTGCTGTATAACTCTATGACTTTCCAACCTAATGGAACTGTTCTGGGACAAATTTTGGAAAATTATCACCAATACATCTACTGCCTTATCAGCCACCTCTTTTAAGACCCTAGGGTGAGATGTATCAATCCGCAACTCCATCAGTACTGCTTCCTTACTGATTATAATTTCACTAAGTTCGACTCTACTTTCAGCATCCAGATTTATAGGTATATCTGTGATGTTTTGGGTATTCTATATAGTGAGGACAGAAGCAAAATATTTACTCATCTGCTGTTTCTTTATTATCTAATATTAATTACCCTATTCGCAACCTCCAGAGGATCAGTACTTGCTTTATTTAATCTTTTCCTTTTAAATACCAATAGAAATTTTTGCTATCTGCTTCTATGTTTCTAGCTTCCTCTTATACTCTATTAGTCCTGATTAACCTTTTATCATTTTCAATTAACAAGGCAGGTGTGCACCTACGAGGGGCAAATGTGTGTTTCAGGCCATCCCAAGTGATGTACCTGGGCTTCAGGGTTGATAAAACTGGATTACACCCTTTGGAAGATCAGTGAGCGTGATCAAACATGCCCCAACGCCCGCATCAGTCCAGCTTAGGTCATTTCTGGGCCTGGTAAATTATTAAAGGAAGTTCATACATAACTTGGTATCTATCCTGGCACCATTGCATCAACTCCTAAAAAAAGGGTCAGCCCTGAAAATTGTCTCATAGACAGGCCCTACTATTTGATGAAGTAAAGAAACAAACATTATCCAACACTGGAGTAACGATAGAAAAATTGTGCATATCGTTTGCAACACATGGAGTCCAGAGGTATTGGTCACAGGTAATGGGGCCATGATTTACCAGCAGGATTTTAGTTACTTCTTAAAGTTGGATGTGATTCAACATATTAGGACATTCCATACCACCTGTCATCTAATGGCCTGGCAGAAAGAGGGGTCCAAACTTTGAAGGTTGGACTGAAGAAACAGCTTATAGCCTCACTAGATACCAAGTTATCACGGTTCTTGTTTGATTATCGGACAATCCCATATGCTTCTACAGAGATAGCACCAGCAGAGTTGATAATGGGTAGAAGACTCTGCACCAGGCTAAGTCTGATCTTCTTTGGGGGTGAGGGTGAAATGGCATGAGAAACTCCAATGCTCAACCCAAAACTCCACCAAGCGAGAGATTTTTTTACAAGGTACAAAGTTTGGTGCAAGAATCATGGAAATGGCCCTGCATACGTAAGTGGCATGATCTACGCAACATCAGGAACGGTACTTTTATAAAGTTCAGGTAGGTGCGACTGTCCTGAATAAGCATGTGGACCATTTGAAAGCTGCAAAGTTGCAGACTGTGCAGGAGCAAAACTTGCCTGCTGTTTGGAGCCTTCAGAAATACTTAAGGGACCTGTTGATTCACCCTCTCCATCAAACATTGTCAAGTCCTCTGAATCAGAATTGGATATGATAGATGTAGCTGCCTTGATGTTTCTGCCTCCGGAAGAAAGGAGTGAAAATTTACCAAGGAGTGGCAAGCACAAGCGGCGAGCTCCCATTTGTAAACTACCTCCTGCGTTGAATTCCGAGTTGGAGGAATCTGACCTAGTGTTAAAATGCCCCTGGCAGCTCTCAGATGTCGACCAGAGAAGGAAGGATGTAGTGACCTCATAGAATATGACAAAAACAGAAGTTGCTGGAGAAGCTCAGCAGGTGTAGCAACATCAGTGAAGAAAAACTTCCTACTGAGGAAGGGTCACCAGACCCAAAACATTAACTCTGGTTTTTATTCACAGATGCTGCCAAACCTGCTGAGCTTTTCCAGCAATTTCTGCAGCTGGTCCTCCTAGAATATGAGTTCCCTGATTAGGGCTGTTAATCTGATCCAATCAGGGAAACCTGGATGACACAAAAGAATGATTGTCAGGGATATTGAGGCCCCAGAATGCCTGACTCAGTGAGAGGCAATGCTATTGTCAAAGGCTATGCATTTGTAAATAAAGGGTGACACGATGAGATGCCAGTCTCTGAAGAGTAGAAATTAGCTATATGTACAAATTGATAGTTGATAGGACTGGTCTGGGTTGTAATGACCTCTAAGGAGAACTGACAGTGACAAATGCTTTCTGGCAGATATAAGACAAATAATTATCTTCATAAAATCTTGAAGATCTGCCTGTATGATACAGTTAGATGGTAGTAGCATTGAAAATAGAAGCAGGAGTAGGCTGTTCGGCCCATTAAATCACTCAGCCATTCAACATGATCATGCTTGATCCTGTATGTCATACCAAACTCCTACCTGCCTGTACCAATTGGTATCTTCAGCCTCTACAAATCCAATTTTTTCTCATATATATTCAATGACTTGGCTTCCACAGCCTTTTGTGATAGGGAATGTCACAGGTTCACCACCCAATGAGTAAAGAAATTTTCTCCTGTCAATCTAAAATAGCCTACTGTGAATTCTGAGATGGTCACCCTTTGTTCTGGAATACCTGGCCAAGGAAAACATTGTTTCTTGTAAAAGTCATCACCTTAAAATGAGAAGAGTATTTCAGTCATTTTTCAAGAAATCTAATCTTCAAATTCAGAAGACCAGTAAACTGAAGATTGTAAAATGATGTGTAATAAGCAAGAGCAATGTTGTATGATTACTCACATGTATTCAGCATTTACTTTGCAACATCTATTTATGCATATTCCATTTGTTCATTTGATTTAATAGTATATCAAATGGTCAGATTCAGCAGCGATGGGAACAGCTGAACAGTAAGTGCATATTTGTTTACTTCTATTATATTTCCATATATTTCTATTATACTTAATATGTGTATTTCGCGTTTTTGAATTTGTGGGTTTTAACAGACGATTTTGTTGCATCAAAGAGTCAATTTTTTTTCTTCCAACTATGAATTGGCTTTAATGCTGTCAATATGAGCAAACAACTTATGAAATGATGTTTGCTCCCACTTTAACTTGATGACAGATACAATTAAAGTATAGTCAGATAAACACATTTTGTCTAATCTCTACAATACACCTTCAAATCTCGTGGATGTTTGCTGGTTAGGTGTGTTTGATATAAAATAAATGTTGAAATTGAATTAATCCAATTGAACATGATCAGGTCTCCAAATCGTAAAATTGCTCTTGATTTGGGGTGTGTATTCGTTGTAACATTAGGTGGTCTGATTAGAGGAATTTTTTGTTTGTAACTGTTGTAATTTTAAAATTTTCTTTTTACTGCTATGTTTGGTTAGGAGTTCCAGTCCTCCTCTGTGAGGCTGGCAATGCCTGTTGTCAAGGGCAATTTCCCATTTCCTATTTCCCAGGCACCAGTGGATCTCCATCCCTCTTTTGGATGGTCACAATATCTGACTCCCACTTGGTCGATTACTGCCCCTCATTCCCTCAGGAAATCTATCTTTAAAGCTTTAGACTAAAGGATCATATTGACTAATTAGTCAGATGGGCTGAACAGTGGCAAATGGAATTTAATCCTCAGAAGTGTGAGATGCTGCATTTTAGATGGTCCAACAAGGCAAGGGAGTACACAATGAATGGTGGAACCCAAGAAAGTACAGAAGATCAGAAGGACCTTGGTGTACAGGTCCAGAAGACAGAGAGTAGGGATAATAGGGTCTTTTTCAGGATAGCAGCCGGTTCTATTGAAGGCCTCCAGTCAGAGTGCATTCTCTGCTTCTCCTTCCTCCTGTATTTTGTGTTAAAATTGAGAGATTTTTCATGACTGAGCTGGAACAGTCATCATTAAAATGTTTCCTTGGTGTTTGAAATGAAAGTACTAGAGCCCATATTCTGGTCCAACCTGCCAATAACTGAAAATAAAACACTTCACTCGTTCTCTGATATGCTAAGATTTTATAGGATGTTAAGGTTTACAAAAATGACCTGTGGGTGATGGGCTCGTCATATAAAGAGCGGTTGAGGACTCCGGGTCTGTACTTGATGGGAGTTTAGAAGGATGAGGGGAGGATCTGTTTGAAACTTACAGAAAAATGAGAGGCCTGGGTAGAGTGAAGAAGACATTTTCAACAGTAGGAAAGACTAGCCTAGCCTCAGAGTGAAGGGACAACCTTTTAAAACTGAGATGAGAAAGTATTTCTTCAACCGAGGTGGTTAACCTGTAGAACTCATTGCCACAGAGGGCTGTGGAGACCAAGCCATTGAGTGTATTTAAGACTGCGATAGATAGGTTCTTGATTGGTAAGGGGATCAAGGGTTATGGAAAGGAGAATGGGATTGGAAAATATATCAGCCATGATTGAATAATGGAGCAGACTTGATGGGCTGAATTGCCTAATTTTGCTTCTATGTCTTGTGCTCTTATGAAAGCAAAAGAACAGGTGAGTAAAGTGGTTAAGAAGCCACATGGGACACTTCTCTCTCTTTGTTAGACAAAGTATTGAAAATATGAGCAAGGAGGTTTTGGAGAGGCTGTACATGATGTTAGTCAGACCACAGCTGGAGTGCTGTATGTAGTTCTGGTTGCCACACTATAAAAAGAATGTGATCACACTCGAGAGTGTGCAGAGTAGATTCACCAGGATGTTATCTGGGCTGGAGCGATTCAGGTATGAAAAGTGACTAGATAGGCTGGAGTTGTTTTCCTTGGAGCACAGAAGGCTGAGGAAGGACTTGATTGAGGTGTGCAAGATTATGAGGGGCATGGATAGTGGAGAGAGGGAGAAACATTTCCCCTCAGCAGAGGAATCAATGACCAGAGCCACAGTTTTAAGGTAGGAAGCAGGAGATTTAGAGAGGATTTGAGGAAAATATTTTTCACCCAGATCGTGGTGGGTATTTTGAACTCATTGATGGTAAAGGTAGGAACCCTCAAAACATTTAAGAAATATCTAGATGAGTACATGAAATTCCACAGCGTACAAGGCTTCAGGCCAAATGAAGGAAAATAGGACTAGAAAAGATAAATGCTTGATGACTAGCACTTACACAATAGGTCAAAGGCCTCTTTTCTGAAAAACAGTAAAACTCTGAATTAAATCTGGACCTCAGGAATAGTGACTCTAGTGATATTGTTAAAGTCCAACTGGGAAGTCCAATTACAAATAAAATACCAAATTGTGAAATTTAAGAAAGATAAGGAGTGAGTTAATGGTAAAAGGTATAAAGAGAAATGACACAATACTGTAGATTAACAATAGGATATATAAATTTCTTCTCTTCTTTAAACACTGAAATTAAATACTAAGGAATCCCTGCCAACTTCCACCTATCCTCTACTAATTTACCTCACACTTAACAATGTCTTTTGCTGGTATATTTTTAGACGATTGTAGTGCGCTAATATTTGAGAGATTATCTCATCATACACTTCATTTGCTTTCCTTATCATTGTTAAATAATTGTTTTTATTTTTTCTTTCTCTTTATTTTTATCATTCAAGAGGGTTCAGTGTTCCAGCTGCTTCAGTTTTAGCCTCTAGTCATCATCTACAGAATCCAAAAAAATGCAATTGTCTTTTTAATAATGTATATTTATTTAACAACTTTGAAGTATACTTACTAAGAATATCCAATATGGCTCAGTTTTGGCATCACTTACATTCACTTACATCAGTGACTTGGGTTATGGTGAGATGGAATTGTGTACAGTTAGTGAAAATAGGTGGCACAGTATGTAATTCCAAGGATCAAAGAAAATAACAAGGGAAATTGATAAGATGATGGCATGAGTAAAAATCTGAAGATAGAATTCAGTGCCAGTAAATATGATATGGTACAGTTTGTTGGAACCAGTATTCATAGAGGAATCTAAAAGGTAATAAAATGCTAGGGGTCAGCATAAGAAAGATGTGGTGCTCAAAGATTATTGTGAAACATGAACATTTTTTATTTTTATATATCTATATATATAGGATTTTAATCAAAACATTCTCAATAATTTTTCATTTTATTTTTGCAGGATGCAAGTGGCTTTATTGGAACAGAATCCAGTGCCTGTACATTATTCTGCAAACCAAACAAATGTGTTTAGGTGAGAATGCATTTTCAGAACCAGGTTCTTATTACCACAACCAATTAATGCAATGGTGTTGGTGCCAGATACTAGGTAAATGCTAGCTTTACTTGGATTATTCTGTTATTTATTTACTTCTCAATCTTTTGAAGTATAAATGAAGAAATTAGGAAGGAGGTAAACCATCACCTTTCAAACAAATTCAAAAATCAACGTCCCACTTAACTTTTTAAACAAAGTACTAGGGAATTATTCTTAAATGGCAGGAGTATAAACATAAATACCATAAATAAGGCAAATGGGCTTCTGGTTTTATGCTTTAAGGCACTGAGTATAAAAGCTAAAAAAAATGTTGAGATTATGCCAGAAATTAAAGTTATACTTATGAAACAAATTGAGGCTTTCTGCAGAAACATCAATGATTAAGACCTTTCTTAATAGAGGTTGTTCACAACTTATAAAAGTGAATAGTGAAAGTTTGTTTCTACTGGTTGGTGAATTGACACCCAAAAGGACTCTAAAGATTGTCACTCAAAGAAGTCAGAGATAATGGTTTCAGGCAATGGATATTAGAACATGAAATACTGAAGAAGCTTTCAAAATAAGAGACTTAAACATGATATAAAAGGGTGGCACAGTGGTTAGCACTGCTGCCTCACAGTGCTAGAGACCTGGGTTTGATTCCACCCTTGGGTGACTGTCTGTGTGGTGTTTGCACATTGTTCCCCCACGTGCGTGGGTTTCCTCCAATGTGCTGGTTTCCTCGCACAGTCCAGAGATATGCAGGTTGGGTAGATCGGCCCTGCTAAATTGCCCATAGTGTCCAGGGATGTGCAGGCTAGGCGGATTAGCCATGGGAATGCAGGGTTACAGCGATAGGGTAGGGGTGTGGATCTGGGAGGGATGCTGTTCAGAGGGTCAGTGTGAATTCAATGGGCCGAATGACCTGCTCCTACACTGTAGAGGATGCTATAACAAATTTAGAAAATAATTAGATAAATATTTAAAAAGGAAGAATATACATGGGGAAAGAGCAGGAGTGGAATAAATGATCCCATAATATGCCATAATTGAATTGTTTGCTGAGATATGATTCCCATTTGCATGTCTAACATAAAATATGCAATTGATGTTTACGAAGAACGTTCACTGCAAGAAAGTCTGCTTATTTGATATCTATTATATGGAACACAATTCTAATGTTTTATAAGTTATTTATTTAAACATTATGTGTATGGAACGTTTGAGGTTGGTTGCTTCGCCAAGCTGGTTTGTTGTTGTGCGGACGTTTCGTTACCATGCTTGGTAACATCCTCAGTGCAGCCTCCGATGAAGTGTCGGTGTGTTTTCCCGCCTGGTTTTTAAACTCTGGGGTCCATTGAGATGGATTGCCTCACTTCCGGTTTCCTTCGTAGTGGAATGTATATGGGGTTGAGTTCAATGTGTTTATTAATAGCATGCTTCGTGGAGTGCCATGATTCCAGGAATTCTTGTGCTTGTCTCTGCCTAGCCTGTCCCAGGATCTTGGTGTTGTCCCAGTCGAAGTCGTGGCTCTCCTTGTCGATGTGGATTGAGATGAGTGAGTATTGGTCAGGTCTTTTTGTAGCCAGTTGGTGTTCATGTACTCTTGTTGTTAGTTTCCTCTCTGTTTGTCCGATGTAGCGTTTCTCGCAGTCTCTGCAGAGTATTTTGTAGATGACGTTGGTCCTGTCCATGGCAGGGAGTGGGTCTTTAGTTTGGGTGAGCAGTTGTCATAGGGTTGACGTGGGCTTGTGTGCCACTCTGATGCCCAGCGGTCATAGGAGTCTTGTGGTGAGTTCCGACGTGTTCCTGATGTAGGGTAGTGTGATGAGTGTTCGGGCGTGTAGAATCTTTCTGATGCTGTTCTTGTAGGCATCTTCTGACCCAGTTTTTCGGATATCCATTATCCTTGAACACTTGGAAGAGGTATTCTTCTTCCTCTTGGCGTAGTTCCGTGTTGCTGCAGTGTGTTGTTGCCCTTTTATATGGTGTTCGTTTGTGTGTGCTGGGATGGTTACTGTTGAAGTTCAGTACCTGGTCTGTGTGTGTGGCTTTTCGGTGTACTTTCGTTTGCAGTTCCCCATTTGTCTCTACCATGATGTCCAGGAATGGGAGCTGTTTGTTCTTCTCCTCCTCTCTGGTGAATCTTATTCTGGTGAGGGTGTTGTTTATAAGTTTGTGTGTCTCTTCTAATTTTAGTCCGTTTAATGATGACAAAGGTGTCGTCTACGTAATGGATCCACAGTTTAGGTTGGATTTGCAGAAGGGCGGTCCTTTCCAGTCTTTGCATCACTGCTTCTTCTAGGAGTCCGGAGATAGGTGATCCTATGGGTGTCCCATTGATTTGCTCGTATGTTTGGCCATTGAAGGTGAAGTGGGTGGTCAGGCATAAGTCCAATAGTTTTGAGCATGTTGTCCTTGGAGATGGTTTCACTGGGGTCGTGTTCTTGTTCAAGTAGTGTTGCCATTGTTTCCCTTGCTAGTGGTATGTCTATTGATGTGAATAGGGCAGTGACATCAAACGATATCATGGTCTCTCCGTCTTCTATCCTTATGTCTTTGATGGAGTTGAGGAATTCTTGGGCTGAGTGGATAGAGTGAGGTGACTTGTTGACTAGGTGCCTGAGTCTTCTTTGTAGTTCTTTGGCTAATCTGTGCGATGGCGTGCCTGGTAGGGAGACTATGGGTCTGAGGGGGACTTCCAGCTTGTGCACTTTAGGGAGGCCGTAGAATCGGGGTGTGTTGGTTCCTTCGGGTTCCCCAGAGTTTAAAAACCAGGCGGGAATACACACCAACGCTTCATTGGAGGCTGCACTGAGGATGTTACCAAGCGTGGTAACGAAACGTCTGCAAAACAACAAAACAGCTCGGCGAGCCAACCAATCTCAACACCCACAACACGAGCTACAGATCTACTCCAAAACCTTAGAGACCTACGGGATGTTTCTTATTGCTTGCTTTCTCCTGGGCTACTTGTTCATGTATAGACCAACGCTGAAAAACCTATTCTGTAGAATTTGACAAAGCCATCTATGCACGGAAACACAGAAGAACAGCTTTTGAACAACAACAATGTTAGATCAGCGAAGTCAGCAGAGTGGGGTGATAATTGTCTTATCCTATTACTATACTGGTAGTGCATTAGTCCTCAAACTGTTATACTTATGGCCTGTTACACACACTCATGTATTCTGCACGTGATTTCTGCAATTAGATCAGCAAAAAATGTAAAATTTGGCATGTTTGTTTTTAAAAATTCATTTCTGACATCTGTGATAGTACAATTATAAAGTTTCTTAGGTTGTTAAGTTGTTACTTGTTATCAATATATCTGGCATTTGAAGAGGGCAGACTAGCTGGCATATTGCAGACTAATATTTATGTAGAATTTGTTGTCCAGCAGCTCCATAAATTTAAATTAGGACACTGTATATAAGTTAGAATATTCATTTCATTGCATGCTTCGGTGAAATTATTTAGAAAGCAACACTTAGCTGGAAGTGACGATAAGAATACAAACATTATATGCAGTGATCTTGAGTAATTTATAAACATAGTTTGAACCTTAAAATTAGATTATGGCCTTGAAATTTTTGTTACTGTAAACTTTGAATTAGACCTTAAATGGTCCTGTGCTAGATGGATTTTATCGTTGAATTTATTGTCCACTGGAATGGCCAAAGTTTGTTGAGTTGGAAGACAGCATGATTGGAAAAAGTAGGAATTAAGATAAGGTGAATCATAAAGTAATGATTATGTGATGTCAAGTTGAGATATTACAATTAAAAGAAGGGAAGAGTTTAGGAGATGGGGAGAAAAATGAGCCTTGATCTCAAAAAAAGTAAATACGTTGAAAATGAAGTTGAATGGTTTAGGACGGTTTGAATATTATTAGCAAGCTGATTTTTAATGAACTATTTCTTATGCTTGACTTGCATGTTTAGAGCAGTGAAAATATTAATTGCTGCAAGATTGTTTAGGATAATAAATTTACTGTTTCGGAGAAGAGAATAGTAATAGAAATAGTGGAAGTTGTAACACTGCTAATGTCTAGTACATATTTTGTAATTGACAATGGATGTTATTCTCCCAGACTATATTAATGACTCACTGACAGTTGTCCGTTATTTTTATGCTGAGCGTTCATGGAGAGAGAACAAAGGTTAACAGATGCTACTTGACCTGCTGAGCATTCCTATCATTCCTTGCTGTTATGTCTTTTGTTTTTATAAGGAATAGAAGTCAGTGAATTCAAGATTCTTCTTAATGAAACAAAAGACATTTCTTACTATATTCAGCAACAATATTGCTTGTCTGACCACTTTTTTATATGCTGTGAAGCAATGTCTAACAGGAACTTCAGTGTTAATAGTAATTAACTTACGCAGAATGTCCCATTTTATTAGTACCAGTTCTGAATATATTGTTTAATTACATTCAAGCCATACAGTTGAATAAACCTCTTCAGAAATATGCAGTATAACCAATGAGAATCACATTACTAGGAGTTTGTAACTTACAAGTTTATGACCATGAGCAGCTTTATTGCGCCGGTTGCTATACAGGACATTGGTTAGGCCAATATTGGAGTACTGCATTCAATTCTGGTCTCCCTGCTGTAGGAAGGATGTTGTGAAACTTGAAAGGGTTCAGAAAAGATTTACAAGTATGGTGCTAGGGTTGGAGGGTTTCAGCTATAGGGAGAGGCTGAATATATTGAGGCTATTTTCCCTGGAGCATCAGAGCCTGAGGGGGTGACCTTATAGAGGTTTATAAAACTGGCTAGGGTAAATAGGCAAGGTCTTTTCCCCAGGGTGGTAGAGTCCAAAACTAGAGGGCATAGGTTTAAAGTGAGAAGGGAAAGATTTAAGAAGGACCTAAGGGGCAACTTTTTCATGCAGAGGGTTGTGCACGCCAGAGGAAGAGGTGGAGGCTGGTACAATTACAAAATTTAAAAGACAACTGGATAGGTACATGAAAAAGAAGGGTTTAGAGGGATATGGGCCAAATGTTGGAAAATTGGACTAGATTTATTTAGGATATCTGGTGGGCATGTACAAGTTAGACTGAATGGTCTGTTCCCATGTTATATATCTCTATGACTAAGATTATAGACCTATGACATTTCCAATATTAATCATAAAGCATTGTGAAAATTGGAATCTGGGAAATTTGCATTAAGTTTAAGAAAGTAGCATATTGCATTTGCTTTAAATTCGTCCCGGTGTAGTATTGGAATTGGCAATTTCTTTTCTCTCTCTAGATACGAAGATCAATCGGATTTGTTCACTCGGTTGTGTTCTCACATTAAGAAAATAAGCCTCGTCTCCCTTCTGGTGGTTTTCACAACGATGCTAGTGACATTTTTTAGCCTTTTCTCCTTAATACCATGGTCCTGTCAG
>NC_063368.1:21539120-21551547 GCF_021869965.1 Rhincodon typus
GTTTCTAGGCCCAAAACGTCAGCCTTCCTGCTCCTATGATGCTGCTTGGCCTGCTGTGTTCATCCAGCTCTACACCTTGTTATCTTAAATATAAGACATTGTGTGTTTGAAACTGACCAACTATACAAACTTCCTGATGGAAACACAGTTCATCTCCATCTCATTACAAACCAGATATTAGAGTGAAGAAACATGAAATAATGAATAGCATATATAAAATGAGGTCAAGAACCCAAACTAACTTCAGACCACATCCCCTACTCTAGTTAATGGCAGTGACTCACGGCTTGTCCTAATGTAACTGAAACTCTAAAGACAGCCTTCAGTGACAACAAAATACAGACATACAAAACAATTTTAATGAGCTTTAACATGATCTTTCACTGAGCTCAAGTCTTGGGACAACCTCCATTTCATGTTCAGTTCAAAGATCTAACTATAGTCATCTATTTCAAGCATCGGTTAGCTCTAGAATATTTCAACTCATTAAAATATTGGTCACTGAAAGTTGTCTGAGGTTTCAGGACATTGTTAATAAATCACCTTGACTCCCTCCTCCCACAGGAAGTCCCACAGTTGTCTCATCATCCTTTTACATCGCAGTTGCCTTTGAAATGTGTTTCCTTAAACTTTAAAGTGTGCAATTGTTAGCCTTAAGAGGACATTGATGTCATTATCTGGGAGTCTTATATAAACCAAGCAGGATAGCAAATCTCTGTTCTGTGCATCCAAACAACAATCAACATCACTTGTGTCGAATCAGAAGTAAATTGTGATATCTGTGGTGAGTACAATTGTTTTCTTCGCTCAACTTGAGCAACAAGGACAAGATTAAGAACCGATATCCTCCAGTGATCCAAGTGAGAGCCATGGATTGCCAGACGTAGAACTTGTGGCCCCTCTGCTGGAGTTTATTGATTGCCAGCTCCCCCACTCAAACCCAATTTCCAACCCCTTCCTATAAACCCACCTAACAACAAAGCTTTTTCCGTGTTTTGAAGTTGTCTCAATGTCAGTCTGTGAGTGGATTTGATTCATATTCTAGAGCTGCTTTGCCTGGAGTTACTTGTTCTGCCCTAGGACACTTTTAGGGAGATGTATAGTTGGCAATTTCCACTGGGTTGGCTGGAGGGAAAAGAAAAATGAGGCAGGGTTTTTCTTGCTGTTTACAATCAATGCCAGCTGTTGGAAAGTGTTACTGAAATCCCAGTAACAATGGATTGGGTTAGTGACATCTATCAAAGTTCAATAGTCTGTTGGCTTCCTGAGGCATTTTAAAATTCCAAATGTGAATCTATTATTTGGATTTTTCATAAATGTGACATTAACAAGACAATTACGTTTTAAAATGAACATTTAATTCAAATTAAGACTGAGGATTCCAGATAAACACCTCAACTTACAGACAGGCCTGTGTGATCCAGTTCCACGCAGAAAAATTCAAACTGAAATTCATCGAAGTGTGAGTGATTCAACTCAGAAGCTGTAAACATGGGGAAAGTTTGTCATACCTCCGGAATAGTTGGGGAATCTATCATTGTTTTCAGAAAAATTTGAACGGGAATGTTAAGATTTCTTGTCAATTCTAAAGAAATCAATCGCAACCTTAGGATAGTAAGAAATACTGATCTATTGTGACCTAGTGCCCCTTGAGATTACCCACTGGAAGGAATTTAAAATACAGAGGCCTTCCACGCTACTTCGACCACTGGGACTTAAGAGCTCAGAAAGTTCAGAAAGAAGTGTACTTTATCTCTTTAATAATTCTTGAATGGGATGTGACAAAGCCAGCATTTGTTGCCCATCTCTAGCTCCTCTTGAACTGAATAGTTTTCTTGACTATGTCAGGGGGCAGTTAAGAGTTAACTCACACAATTCTGCCTGTGGGACAAAAATATGTACGATACAATAGAGGAGTCTGGGACATGGTCTCTAATGGTCAGGGTTCAATAAATGCAACAAGTGTTACAATGTTGCTTGTCCCAGTCTGTGGGACAGCTCTCCCAATTTTGGAAAAAGTGCCCAGATGTCAGTGAGGAGGATTTTGCAGGATCAATTGTTCCAAATGATCCTTCACTATTTCTGCTGCTTTAGTTGACACATGTGGCTTGACTGTTTTTATTCTTGTTTGGCATTTTATGGTGGTTGAATACAACAGATTATTTTGTCAGGCTCTTTCAGAAAGCAGTCTTGAGTCGTCTACATCTCCGGGTCCAGAGTCCCATGTAGGCCAGACCAGAAAAGAAGGACTGAATTCCTTCCCTAAAGAATATTAATGAAGCAATCAGTAATTTCATGTTTGAGAAAAAATTTGCAGAAATATGTGGAAAAGGAAGTAGATGAATTGTTTCTTCAAAGGGCTGGCACAGACTTAATAAACCAAATGGCCTCTATAACCATTTTATGATTACTGGCACTGGACTTTAATTCCAGAACTCATTGGAACTCCTATCTCCAGAGCATTAATCCAGATCTTTACATTCCTAATCCAGGAGCATTCTTAATCCAGGAACATTCCTAATCCAGGAGCATTACTACTTTGCTGCTGAACTTTCTGGGCTCCAAGTGTTGATGTGTCGTGGTGTTTTGTCTATGTGTATGACTGATTAGGTGACTGATTTTGTCTCTGTGTCCATGTCTGGGTGTTGTTCTAGCCTTTCCCAAGGATCTGGTCATCACTGGCTGAGCCAGCATTTGTAGCCAATCCCTTCCTGTTGTGGAGAAGATGAAATCTCTGTCAGTAACTATATGTGTCTAAATATGTGTGAGTGTCTCTGGGTATTTGGGTAGATGTCTAGGATGGTGTCTGGGGGTATGTCTGAATGTCTGTCGGTGTGTGTGTGTGTGCGCGCTGGGGGTCTGTCTGGGTATAGCCCTTGTTTAAATGCAGGACTTGTTACAGACACTCCCTAGTTATAATTTCATTATTTTCAAATAAAATACAGCCTCAAAATCTTGTCAAATGTTTTACAGAAAGAAGGCAATCGATATAGTGGTTGGGTCAATGTTTCTTTATGTTTCTTCTCCTTAGGATATGGAGCCTCCACCTAATAGTCGAGCACTACTCTTAGGACTGATCCTGAGCTACGTCCTGGCTCCCTGTTTAGGAACTGTTCCTCCTTCGCTCAAACATACACAAAGGTAAAACACCCAGTCAGAGAATTTATTGTATACTTGCAGATTATTCCATTCAATGTAAATAGTCTCCTTTGTCTCAGGACTGAAATGTTTATTCCTGCTCCTAGTTTGTAAGTTTGTGTGTATGACAACACTGGGAATGAAATTGGCTTTTGATGAGTTGCTAATCAGTAAATACAGGATCAATGGCAATCCCAGAAATACACCAGTCTCTGACATTAGTTACACTGTCAATATAACAAATGAATTTGAGGGATTTGGATGTTTTATACAAAGAATGACTTTTTCAAAATGCATCAAATCCTGGAATGTTAGTCAAAGAGAGTGAAGGGAGCACAGTAAGTGGTAATCAGCACATGTTTAACCTGACACCATGAGAATTGGGATAACAAGATGTAGAGCTGGATGAACACAGCAGGCCAAGCAGCATCATAGGAGCAGGAAGGCTGACGTTTTGGGCCTAGACCCTTCATCAGAATTGACCAGGTTCACGTCTCCCATAGTCACTCCCTCTATGCTGTATGCCATTCTGCTGCCATTTGTGGCACATTTATCCTGCCAATGGGACAGGACATAACCAAGGATGGTGATCAAGGACTCTTCAACATCCTCTATAAGGTATGATTCAGTGATATTGTGGTCATTAGCTTGCCTGTGACTCAGCCCTCCCACTTTTGACCCAAATCCCAAGATGAGTGAGGGGACTGAACCAAGATGAGTGAAGGGACTGTACCAAGATGAGTGAAGGGACTGTACCAAGATGAGTGAAGGGACTGTACCAAGATGAGTGAGGGGGCTGTACCAAGATGAGTGAAGGGACTGTACCAAGATGAGTGAGGGGTACCAAGTTGACTGCCTCAATCAAGACCAGGTTGTCCACCCAGTTTTATTCCTATTGAACCTTTACCAAGTAGCACAATAAAACTGAGTATCAATTTGGATGGTCATTAAATGCCAGAATCTAACAGAGGAGTTTGGAATTTTGCTCATGACACCAGATATGCATTTTTAGTATTTCACTGAGAACTGGGAATTTTAGGAAACCCCATGTGATCCCCTTATTTTAGAAAGAGTTAAAATCACAAGCTACTATCTAAAATTACCCTCAGTCTTGGGATTAGTATCCATAGGAAAGTTATTAACATCAGCAAGAACACAGACTCAGTACGAATACTCCATACAATGTTAGAAAACAAATCATATTTAATAATGTCAAAATAGGCTGCGACCAAATCAGGATAGAAACTGATTTCGCCAACATAGATTTCTAAAATAATTCATAGAAGGCAACAAAAAAGATACAGCTGAAATTATTATTTACAAGAATTTTATTGTGAGAGGGGTCACAAATTGGTTCAAAGATCCTATTTTGAAGGATGCTTTGAAATGAGACTTTTTCCTGATGGGGTTCAGTCACCAGTGGAATTTCAAAAGTTCCTTTCTTATAAATAGTTGGTACCAAATTAACAGGTGATACTTAGAATCTTAAAAACAGAGACATATTACAACTGGACCTGAATAGGGTTGGGAAAATGGAAGTGAAATCGTAATTTATTTGTGTGTCATGAGAAACTGTCAGTTAAGGAGAGAGAGATTCATTGGGTAATCACGGCTGTGCTGTCTATGAGATGCAGCCTGAGATACTGTTCCATATTAAACTAGAAACAAAATTACAGAAAATATCCAACTACTGAGGTTTCCAGCTTTCTTTTGTTCTTTTTCCAAAATCAGAGTGTTCTGTCAGATGTTGCCGGCTCACCTGAAATCTTGTGATCTGTTCTCCACACGGAAGAGACCATAAGGATTGGCTTCTTTCCTGGGAATAATCCCAGGTCTAAAAGTGTTTAATTGTGGTGAAGGACTTGCAGCATAGAATTCGATTCAATGACTCTTTTTAAAGTTAAGAGGATGTGATTCCGTTCTTTACTTTATTAAAGCATTGATTAGGTACAAGTAAATTATTTGAGGTAGTGGGCCAGCTGGAAAGAGAATTATAGAATGATGCATAAGAAGGAGACCATTGGACCATGCTAATGTCCGCTCCTCAACTATAAGATTCTAATTAATCCCACCTCAGCTCTTTCCCTGTAGCCCTGAATATTTTTACTCTTCAATATTTTTCTATTTAACCTTTGGAATATTATGAATGTGCTTTTAGTATCCTTTCACATAACATAACCCAGACAACTTGCTATATATACTGTACCACCTTGTCTTCATTGCCACCTCTAATTCTGTTGACAATTTTGTCTGAATCATTTCTGTTCTGAAGGAAACAATCGCAGTCTCCTCAATCTGTTTGAGGTGATGGAACTGAACAGAAACAAAAACCTGAGGGAGGAGTTGGTTCAAGACTTCACATTTCTGAGACAGGCGAGGGAGGGAAGGTTCTAGATGCCATGGTGAGGATGTAGTTTTGAGAACTATAAAATGTATGGCGAAGGAAGTTAAAGATTTTGGGTTACAGCCAACATTAGATCCTTTTAAGTTGTGTCTGATTACCTCTGAGGATTTTGAGAGGCATTTTCCTCAGAGGTTTCTGGAATTGACTGCAGATTGCTACACGTTTTAATCTCTTCTTGGAGGCATAGGTGAAGCTGAGGTTTGGCAGGGAGAGGATAAGTGAATTTGACTGGAAATTGAATTGCATGAGAAATGGGGGAAGAACTCACGACCCTGATGACAAATTGTTGTCCTGATTACTTAACATAATATTTAGAATAATCCCACCTGAGATGAAGGCACAGCCGAGAAACCAAATATATGTTGGACGCCTTGATGTTACATTGTTTGTTTAATTGTAGTTCACTGTCTAGGTCCTGGAAAAGTGGAAATTTGCTGGCACCAAGAGGAGCTGAACAAGTGGAGAATATCTTGCAGCTTGTCACAGGTTGGGATCCATCAAGTTCTTTGCATGACTGGGGCATTGAGATGCTGTCATCAGTTCCCACACTTAAAGGACTGCTGAGAAAGGATTCTGGGGTCTGGTGGATTCCAGTTTTAAAGCGAGGCAATGGATTCCCAGTGCATTCCAGAAATCATGGTGGTCAACCAAATACAGAACCTGCAGACAGTACAGGTCTGACCAGCGTTACCCTGGGAAAAAGCTGGTCATCTGACTGGCTGGAACCAAATACCAACGAAGAAGTTAAGAGAAGTTTTGTTGTAGCCGATGATGTTGCTTTCAGAGAAAAGAGCAAGTTGCTGACTGCAATGCAGAGGCAGAAATGGCTAAATGCTGTAATGAGGCAACTTGTGATTAATAAAAAATAAAAGTAACACAATTTATGGATCATTAGTGTTTGTGAGTGTTTCAAATGCAGAAATGTAATTCACTGTCTAACTGTAATAAACCTATCTTGAAAGACACTATAAACTTGTAAGTTTTATATTTTCAAAAATCACGAACTGGTAAACACCTTATTTTAAACATTGGCAGCAACGTCGTTTTTATAGAAACAAAAGATGCAATTCTAACCCTTGAGTTTAATCAAGGAGTGAAACAGAGGTCAGAGGTGTTGAGAAGAAGCAGTTGGAGGTTGGGCTGTTATAGAAGCTAAGGACGGAAAAGACTGGATTCTGAGCCAATTCACAGCAATGGTACCAGGAATGAAGACATTGGGAGAAGCGAGAATTATTTTCCCTATTGTAGAGAAGATAAAGTTCTGGTGAACTTGAGAAAGGCTACAATACAGTACCAGTGGCTAGAGTCAAATAGTTTACATTGGCAAGAAAGCTGGGGGACTCAAACAATACTTAGGGCAGATGGAACAGTGGAGTTTCACAATGGAAGACAGCAGTAGCAGCATACCAGAATTTCAAGATAATTGGGGGATAGAGGTGAGTTAGTGGCCGTTACTAAGGCGAAGATGCTGGGGAAGCCGAAAGTAATTCGTAGTAAATCACCCGGACTAGATGGACTACACCCCAGAGTTCTGAAGGAGATAGCTGAGGAGATTGTAAAGGTATTGGTGGTGATCTTTCAGGAAACACAAGAGTCAGGGAGTCCAATATTAAGGATGAGATTACGGAGTACTTGGAAGTGCATGGTAAAATAGGGCTGAGTCATCATAGCTTCATCAAGGGGAGGTCATGCCTGTTAAACCTGTTAGAATTCTTTGAGGAGGTAATGAGAAAGTTAGACAAAGGAGACCAGTGAATGTGATCTATTTGGATTTCCAGAAGGCCTTAGACAAGGTGCTGAACTGAAGGCTGCTAAGGAGGCCAAGGTGTTAGGGGCAAGGTACTAGCATGGATAAAGGTTTGGCTGACTGGCAGAAGGCAGAAAGTAGGGACAAAGGGTCTTTTTCAGAATGGCAACTGTTTTCACAATGGGGATAAAAAGGTGTAGAGCTGGATGAACACAGCAGGCCAAGCAGCATCATAGGAGCACGAAGGCTGACATTTTGGGCCTAGACCCTTCATCAGACAGTGTGTGTTGGGGCCAAAACTATTCATGTTATACATGATGTTCAATAATCTGAACGAAGGAACTGAGGGAACAAGGTGTAGAGCTGGATGAACACAGCAGGCCAAGCAGCATCAGAGGAGCAGGAAGGCTGACGTTTCGGGCCTAGACCCTTCTTCAGAAATGGGGGAGGGGAAGGGGGTTCTGAAATAAATAGGGAGGGGGGGAGGCAGATAGAAGATGGATAGAGGAGAAGATAGGTGGAGAGGAGACAGACAGGTCAAAGAGGCGGGGTTGGAGCCAGTAAAGGTGAGTGTAGGTGGGGAGTTAGGGAGGAGATAGGTCAGTCCAGCGAGGACGGACAGGTCAAGGGAGCGGGATGAGGTTAGTAGGTAGGAGATGGGGGTGGGGCTTGAGGTGGGAGGAGGGGATAGGTGGGAGGAAGGACAGGTTAGGAAGGCGGGGACAAGCTGGGCTGGTTTTGGGATGCGGTAGGGGGAGGGGAGATTTTGAAGCTTGTGAAATCCCCATTGATACCATTGGGCTGCAGGGTTCCCAAGCGGAATATGAGGTGCTGTTCCTGCAACCTTTGGGTGGCATCATTGTGGCACTGCAGGAGGCCCACGATGGACATGTCATCTGAGGAATGGGAGGGGGAGTTGAAATGGTTCGCGACTAGGAGATGCAGTTGTTTAGTGCAAACCGAGTGTAGGTGTTCTGCAAAGCAGTCCCCAAGTCTCCGCTTGGTTTCCCTGATGTAGAGGACGCCACAACGGGAACAGCGGATACAGTATACCACATTAGCAGATGTGCAGGTGAACATCTGCTTGATGTGGAAAGTCTTCTTGGGGCCTGGGATGGGGGTGAGGGGGGAGGTGTAGGGGCAGGTGTAGCACTTCCTGCAGTTCAAGGGAAAAATGCCGGGTGTGGTGGGGCTGGAGGGGAGTGTGGAGCGGACAAGGAAGTCCCGGAGAGAGTGGTCCCTCCGGAAAGCAGATAAGGGTGGGGAGGGAAAAATGTCTTTGGTGGTGGGGTTGGATTGCAGATGGCAGAAGTGTCGGAGGATGATGCGTTGGATCCGGAGGTTAGTGGGGTGATACGTGAGGACGAGGGGGATTCTGTTTTGGTTGTTATTTTGGGGGGTTCGGGGTGGGTGGAGGGGGGGTGTGAGGGATGTGTTGCGGGAAATGCGGGAGACACGGTCGAGGGCGTTCTCGACCACTGAGGGGGGGAAGTCGCGGTCCTTGAAAAACGAGGACATCTGAGATGTATGGGAGTGGAATGCCTCATCCTGGGAGCAGATGCGGTGGAGGCGAAGGAATTGGGAATAGGGGATGGCACTTTTGCAGGAAGGTGGGTGGGAGGAGGTGTATTCTAGGTAGCTGTGGGAGTCGGTGGGCTTGAAATGGATATCGGTTTCCAAGTGGTTGCCAGAGATGGAAATATGATGCTCTGATGCTGCTTGGCCTGCTGTGTTCATCCAGCTCTACAACTTGCTATCTCAGATTCTCCAGCATCTGCAGTTCCTATTATCTCTGAACGTCAGCCTTCCTGCTCCTCTGATGCTGCTTGGCCTGCTGTGTTCATTCAGCTCTACACCTTGTTATCTCAGATTCTCCAGCATCTGCAGTTCCTGCTATCTCTGAAGGAACTGAGGGCATTGGTACTAAGCTTGCAGATGACACAAAGGTAAGTGGAGGGACAGGTAGTGTTGAGGAAACAGGGAGACTGCAGAACAGTGGAGGAACAGGGTAAGAGAGAGGATAATCTGAAGAAGTGTAAGGTTATGCATTTTGCTGGAAAGAATATAGGCATCGACTATTCAATATGGGGAAAAGCTTCAGGAATATGAAGCACAAAGGGACTTGGGAATCTTGGTTCAGGCTTCTCAAGGCCACGTCATTGAGTTTACTTAAGACAGAGATAGATAGGTTCTTGATTAGTAAGGGGATCAAGGTTTACAGAGAGAAGGCAGGAAAATGAGATTGAGAAACATATCAGCTGTGATCAAATGATGGAATAGACCCAGTTAGCGGAATGGCTTAAATCTGCTCCTATGTCTTATGAAGAGAATTCTATTGCTTGGTGAGTTGATATGATCCTGATCTTGAAAGGGATGGTAGATGTGTCACTTTTAAAGAGAATTGCATTATGTATTACTATATTGTATCCTAGATTTGGATAGGATCCATTTCGAGAAAGAGCAGGTAAGTGTGTTTAACTCGATAGTTTTCAAAGGGCTGGGACACACATAACAGACTAAATGCCCTCCTATACTGTATGATTCTACATATGCATGTGCCTGAATAGCAGGAGGTACATGAGGTGGGTGTGGAGTTGGCATCATTGGTAAATATATGAGGGAGAGATGGAATCTCTGAATCTTCAGCCTAAGTCCTAGTTGTCAGGGACTGCTAATGGGTGAGTGATGTGAATGTAGTGAATTAAGCAGCTTAAGCAGGTTATTGAAGATGCATTCACAGACCTTGACCACCTACTGAGGTCACTAACCATGTGGCATTGCTGCCCAGTCTTTGGGGCCAGACTCTTGTAATTGATGACCTTTCTCAGGATGTTTCTCGAGAGCTTCCTAAGTCTCTCTCCTCATGTCAACCTGTTAGGCTATAATGTGAAGTGCTGCATCCAAGAACATAAGAGGCTTCTCTCTGGACTGGTGCATCATGTGCTGTATAGTCTGTAATAGTCTCTGTGTAATGAATACAATTTCCCTCTAAGAATGACAGGCTGCCTTAAGAAATGTAAGGGAAGCTGAAATAAACTTTCATCTGTCTGTTTCAATTGGACCAGGAGTGAGGTAATCACAAACTGATTAGTCTAAAAATCACCTCTTCCCTGAGTCTTCCCAGGCCACCTTGTCTCAAATTTGTGTATTGCCTGCCACTGCACTATAACATACAGTAAACCCATACATGGAAATACATAATCACTGACAACTATAAGCCTGAGGAACACTCGCACTTCATTTTTATTCATTGCTGTAGTCCCCACTCCTCTCAGTGCCCCGGAATCCACACAGCTCATCACTCCATCCGTCATCCTGGTCATGCCCAGCTCATCACTCCATTCGCCATCCTGATGCCCAGCTCATCATCCCATTCACTGCCCAAATGGGGAATGGTAAACAGTGATGGAACAGAACAGTGAGCCAGGGAAGGCAATGAGAGGTCAGCAGCAGAGTGAGCAAGTATTGGATTTGTGGTTGTGTGAATATCACAATCCAGTATTTTAAGTGAAATGTTTTTAAAGTATACGTAAATAAATCCTTTGAATTGCTTATATTCTTTGACAGAAGCAGCTCTCAGCGTTGTCACTATTAATGTCCCAAACACTACATCTGCAATGTCACACCTCAAGTTACTCAAATACTATAAATCCACAATGTAATTTTCTGAAATAAATCTCTCTAGTTTGCATTGGAATTAATTAACATTAAATGATTTGATTGTTTCTTGAAGGAGCCTGAGGTGGTCCTTTTGGGACCAGGGCATACTGCTCCATGTTCCTCCTTTTCCAACCACATTCATTCACTTGCAGAAGGTACAGGATGACTGGGCCATTTTTATAAAGTCTCTGAATTGCTGGTTGGGAGCTGCAGCTAACAGCAAACGCTGAGGGAAAAATAAACAAGCTTTCGTTGGGTTTGAAATGCTTTTAATTGCAGAGAAGAAACACAGTTTGACCTTTTCCAGAGATCCATTGCTTCTGCCAAACAGTCATCACCAATCTGTTCAGGCACCTGAGAGCCAGTTACATAGTGGTTGGCAGGCAGAAAGTCTTTGTCATAGATAACTGGGCGCTAGTCCGCAGACCAGTCAGCTACTTGTTGCCAGTCCCCTGGCTCCAGCTCGTCTGCAATCTAAGGCAATGAGTTCCACAAATTCACCACCCTCTGGCTGAAGAAATTCCTCCTCATCTCAGTTTCAAAGTCCCTTCACTCTGAGGCTACGCCCTCAGGTCCTAGTCACTCCTACTAGTGGGAACATCATCACTATGCTCACTCTATCCAGGCCTCCCATATTCTTTAAGTTTCAATCAGATCCCTCTCATCGTAATCTTCATTGAGTACAGACCCTGAGTTCTCAACCGTTCCTCATATGACAAGCCCTTCATCCCTAGGATCATTCTTGTAAAACTCCTCTGCATCACCCCCACCCAAAGCTAGCAAACCCTTCCTTAGATATGGGACCCCAGACTGCTCACAATTATATTCAGGATCATGTGGAATATGAATCACTTGTGATTTGCAAAGGGGTGGGTCTTCTCTGAGGCTGAGAAGACACACAGTGCAGGGAGGGCTGTTCCAATCACTGTTTCCAGCAAAGCGTAAGTCATTAGGTTTCATTTTATTCTGGAATTGGAATATTCTTTATAAATTGGTAAAGCACATGGTCCATACAAACATTTGCATCAGTCCATTTAAATAAAGACACAAACAACAACTTAAATTATGAATTTAACCTATTCTGTGACAGGATTTAATGTGCTTGTATTTTTAAAACGAGGTACACAGAAATATTCCTATTGGTAGTGGAGACCCTGTCGGTGAACAGAATGTGCCAACTCGCTCTGTGACGTTGCGAATTGTGAGTCACACTTGGATAAGGAATAAGATTTGTTGCAAAAAAATACAGCATTTTCTTACAAATTATTGTGTAGCTAAATATTCCTCAGTAAAGTTTGTTGTAAAAGTGTTTCACACTGTTCTACTCTATCACATAGTCTCAAATAACAACAGACAGAAACCAAACACATCAAACACTCAGAGACAACAAGGTGCAGGGCTGGATGAACACAGCAGGCCAAGCAGCATCATAGGAGCAGAAAGGCTGACGTTTCGGGCCTAGACCCTTCAGAAAAGGG
>NC_063368.1:21552047-21608888 GCF_021869965.1 Rhincodon typus
GAGATAAAAGATAAATGAAGTTTTGTTTGCATTTTATTAATGCGAACAGTTGCTAGAACAGCTTCTGGATTCTTCCTCTAAGTACATTTGGAGGAAATACACCAAATTATAGATTTAGCTGTACAACATCACAATAGATTACAATTGCTTCAATAAGAACGGTTCGTCATTCTTCTCTAATTAAACCAAAAACAACACACACTAGATTCTGCAACAGCTCAGACAACAACTTCAATGCAGTTCACAGCAAGAGACCAGAGGTCCCAGGGTTCATCCCTAGTCTGTGGTTCACTACAATTGGCCTTGGCACCACAAGTTAGAAAAGTTAGAAATTAGTGGAGAAAATTAGTTTTTCCTCTTGTGCATTTATTTGTGGATAACCATTAAGACGATGAATGGGTTTGTCCTCTACAATTGGACAGTCTGAGCACACTCACCTGTCTGGGCTCACACACAAGAATGCTCACTTGGATGAGGTCTGCAGGACACAGGCAATGGAACCACATTCATTACAACAATCTGCGCCTCACAAGGCAGGCAGAGAAGAGAGGGACCAATATGTCTTGCTGAGGAAAAATGACTTTTGTATCTGCTCTATAGATCAAATTTGAGTGATGGATAAACAGTAAGGTAATCTGAAGGGCACCTTTTACTCACAACTTACTGCTGGGAAAAATGTTTCCCAAGATCTATAATCTGTTTACCGTTTGTGTTATGATGTTGCAATTGTAATGTTATCTTACAAGTTAATCTGGTTCTATTCTTGTGCTCTGCAGCATTTTGATTATGAAGCCACCTAATGCTCAAGCAAAGTAAGAATATTGAAGAAAATAATGGCAGTAAAAAGAGAGTGACAAATATCAGGAATTGTAGAAGTATAATTTTACAAATTCAATTGAGTAGCTGAAAACAGTCAGGATAACAGACAGGTATTTAAATTGGCAGGTTGTGTGTAATGATATCTTGCAAAGATCTGTGTTAGGGCCTCAATTTTTTCTCGGCATTTATTAATGTCATAGATGACGACATAGAAAGCTACATCCAAATTTCACAAAGACAGTCACAATTTAAGCAGCACAGATGGAAGTGTTAAATTACAGAGAGCTATCAATAGATTAAGTGAACGTGCAAAATTGTGGCAAACATATTTCAATGTAGAATACAACGTGGTACTTTCTAAATGACAAACAGTGAAAAAAAAAAAAAGAGGATCCAAAGGAGCTGGAATTCAGGCTCAAGGATCATTCAATGTTATCAATACTGCCACAGAAAAATCATCAGAAAGGCTACTGGAATGCTGGCCTTCTGTCTAGGACTCGACTAAAAGCTGGGTAAAAGGAATATTTTATTTTTTAAAAAATCATCCATGGGACATGGATGTCGCTGAGTGGGCAAGCATTCAATGCCTGTTCCTAAGCTGCTCTGGAAAAGATGATCGTAAGCTGCCTTTTTGAACTGCTATAGTCCTTGGGATATAGAGATTTAGTGCTGGTAGGAAGAAATTTCCAGGAATTTGACCTACTGACACTGAAGGAACAATGATATGTTTCCAAGTCAGGATGATGTGCGAGTTGAAGGGGAACTTGCAAGGTGGTTGTGTTCCCATGTATCTGATCTTGACAAATTCCATTTGGTGTTCAAAGAATGGTCTCATCAAGAAGTTATGATAAGATTAATGCTAAGTGGGAAATTTTAAAGTTATGAAAATGTTCAAAATTCCTATGGAGTCATTTTCAAAAATAAACTGAAATTGTATTTCTTTGTCGTTTTAAATAGCTGTTACAAATTTGAACTGTACGTAATACTAACCTATACAGATGGACATCTTCAAAGGATTTTATGTTATTGATAGCAAAGACGCAGAGGAAGCCCTCGCCCGTTCGCATGTATTGATCTCTCATAGCGCTGTATTCCTCTTGACCTGCTGTGTCCAGAATATCTAATAAACAGGTTTCTCCATCAATAACCACCTGTTTTCTGTAGGAATCCTATGCAATGGAAAAGTGAAAGTACAGTGGTAATCAAATCAGTTGTACTTTGGATCACTTTCATTCTCTTCACCTTATGGAAGAAGTTAAACCAAACAGATAAGAATTGTTGAGAAATGTTAAACAAGCCCACATCCCTAATCATCTCAAGTCTGTTTTGTGCTATTTTTCAGGTATCCTTCCATGTAACTGCCTGACAGAAAAAAGGCACTGTAGATAAAAGATTAGGTAAAAGATTAGATAAGCAAATTATAATGTTTAGAAAGATAAAATATCCTTATACGCAGAAGTTAAAATTTCCAGGCTTTTTGGTTGAAGAAATTGTCAGCATTCAAGATTAGGTTTGCTAAGTTAAGTGGCATTTCTGTTTTGATTTGCAGTTATTTCTTTTAACTGAACTCACCTATTTCATCAAAACATTGACAAATGCCAAGATCCCATATTCTTGAACTTGCTTCCCCAAAGAAAAATATATAAACCAACTTATGCCTTGAGCTCCCTCTCTGACTTTAAATAAGGAGACCCTTAAAATATATCTCTTACTAAGATTTTGGTCACCCTAAGCTCTCCTGTTGGCTCAAATTCCATTTTCCCCACAAGTCTGAGAAATCACAGACTCTCAGAAGTGTTAAGGTGCAGAAGTAAGCTGTTCAGCCAGTGTCTATACTCTAAGTGAACATCATGACTTAGTGCCATTCTTCTGTCTTTTCACCATACCCTTGCACATTGGATGATTGTTTACGTGTCTTTTCTTGCCCGTTAATAGCTACTGAAGCTTTAATGTTTATTTATGTTTGAGGCATCTCATCTACCTCCTTTTCACAGTTTAAAAATCAAGCTCTGAATCAAGTCTTAAGCTACAAGCCATGAACCGCTTCACTGCTTTTGTTTTCAAAAAGGCAAAGGTCCAGCTCATTCTCTGAAACATTGTTTATTCTGACAGATAAAGTGGAGCAACTAAATTAAAATTAAAACAAGCCCATGAATAACAGTCTTTAGAAGAATGTTTAATAAGATAACTTTAGAGATTGAAGTCAACTCCTGCTCTTTAGGGATTTGATTTTTGTAAAACCTAAAAAAGGTTAGAGTAAACATGGGAGCCTAAATGCATGATTTATCTCTTTATACTTAAATCTCCACAGTCACAGTTAGTGTGGTAGCTTCACAGTTATTTGTTGTCTAGATTCCATTTGGTCACTCTGATCTCCAAGGGATTTTTTTTTTTGCCTTACCTCTATAGTTGGATCATATTCATCGACAAAGTGGTTCTGTATCAGCTGAATAGTTAGAGCACTCTTCCCAACGCCACCAGCTCCTACGACCACCAATTTGTATTCTGTCATCGTCCTGTTAATATAGCACCTGAAACTAAACAACAAGTAATAGCAGTAGCAAAACAGCATAGCCTTCCTCCCAAAAGTGTTAATCTAATCACTCATAACTGGCTAATGCAAACTTTGAAATTTTCTTTCAATTTCAGAAATATCAACCTTGATTCTTCTAAAGCAATTACTTGTGAGAGATTTTCAAAATATTGTAAAGCTATTCTCCAATAGCCAATTAGATACAAACTTCTAATCATTCAATTTTAAATTGAAATAGAAGATTCTAGAAACACTTGGCCCAGCATCTATGGAGAGAGTAAAAGTTGATTTTTATCAGAATTCTGTTAGACACAGTATTTCCAGCCATTTCTATTTTTACTTCACATTTTCAGCATCTGTTTTATCCTGCTTTTGTGTCAAGTTCAAGTTCATGTTCATTTACTTAGCGACCACCTACCCCCCAGCCCCTTTCAAGGGTAATTAGGGATAGGCAATAAATGTTGGTCTCGTCAGCGATGCCCATAGTCAAAGAAAGAAATAAAAACACTCGACTCTCTCGTTGATCAAAAATCTGTCTAAATTAGCATTGAATATATTCAATGAATTAACCTCCACTACTAAAGGAAAAGAATTCCAAAAACTAACAACCCTCCAATTAAGTTTCTCTCATTATGGGTGGAAAATTCCTTATTTTTGAAACCGTGCCTCCATTAGGGGACATCCTACTCTGTTAAGCTCCTCAGAATTAGATATGCTTCAATCAAACCACCTCTCATTCTGTTAAACAGAAGTTATAATTGACCCAACCTCCTCAACCCCTTCCCATAAAAATCAGCCAAGTGAACATTTTCTAAACTGCTTCCAATGCAAGTATATTCCTTAATAAGTAAGGAGACCAAAACTGCATACAATAATCCAGGTGCAGTCTCAGTCAATACTCTGTATGGTTGCAGTCTTCCCTAATTTTAGATTCCAGCCCTTGCAATAAAGGCCAAAGATTCCATTTGCCTTCCAGGCCAATTTACTGCACTGTCAAGCTTACTTTATAATTCATGTATGAAGATAAACAGATTCCTCTGTACCATAGCATTCTGCGATTGCTCTCAATTAAAATAACGTTCTGCTTTTCTGTTCTTCTGCTCTGGTCCAAGGTGGCGACAGAGTAGAACATTTTGGCCAGACCTCATCCGTTCCACTTGTTCTTTTTCTTCTTTTATCCTCTTTGTTTCTTCTTCTCTCCCAGCCTCCAACAACTTCCAGCCTCCGCACAGACATGGCAGTGGGTCCTCTTGGCCTGGTGTGCTGTCCTTCCAGCCTGGCATGGCCTCAGTGTGGACTGCCAGTCTCAAGGTGATTCCAGTGTGATCTCCCAGCTTCATGAGCTTCGAGGTGAAGCCTGGCGGTGTCTGGAACAAGGCCTGATGCAAACCGGAGGCCAGGTGCCAGTGTAGTCTGGATTGTAAGACCATTGTTCTGACATTTTATTTCTGCAATGCTGGCCTTTAATTGGTCTATTTTTCGAAGATCTTGTAACTGAAGAAGCTCTTCCTAGGTACCTTTGTACCTAAAATGGCACTGTAACTGGTGACTTATAAACTTCTCATTGTATTCATTTGAGTACGTGACAATAAAGCCAATTCAATTCAATTCTTCCTAGCAAAATGGAAGTGCTCACTTTTTCCTCCATGTGTTACTACATCTTTCAAATTTTTTCCCAGTCACTTCACCCATCAATATTACGTTGTAGATTTTTTGTACTCTCAATTTGCTTTCATACCCATCTTTCTACCATCAGCAAAATTTGCTGCAAATTTATGACACAACCTAGGTTGTAAGTGGATTTCGTTTTGGAGTACATATGCAAGTTGATTTATAAACTAGTTGGAACACAAATGTGGCATAATGTAAAGCTGCTGGTTGTGAAGTACAAGAAATATTCTTATGTCTGATCTTTAAATAGGCACTACTGTATGGGATCGTAGGTAGAAACATTCATTAGTACTAACATTCATAAGTCTGATGTTCATAAAATCAGGGATCATCCCTGTACACAGTCAGTCCCTTCATCGAAGTCTTTAATTTGTACCATAAAGAGTTGAGGCCCCAGTGCTGATCTGTGAGGCACTCTGCTAGTTACAGTCTGCCAACTTGAAAATGACCCATTGATCCCAATCCTGCTTCCTGTTGCCAATCCTCCATCTGTACTAGTATATTATTCCCAACACCATGAGCTCATATTGTGACCTTTTATGTGACATCTTGTTGAATGCCTTTTGGAAAGCCAAATATAGTATACTTACTGGTTCATCTTCACCAGTCCCTGCTTGTTACAGTCCCAAAGAACTCCAATAACTTAGCCAAACATGTTTGTTCTTCTTTTCACAAAACCATGATGATTCTGTCTAAATTGTATTATGATTTTTTTCAAGATACTGCAGCTAATTCCTAATGATGGATTCCAGCACTTACCCCACAGCTGACTAGCCTATCATTTCCTGCTTTCTTGAACACTATTTTTCAAATTTGCTGGGATCTTTCCAGAATCTAGGGAATTTGGAAGAAAACAAAAGTTTGAACCTGTCTCTGCCGCCAAATGTTTTAAGTCGCCAAGATCCAGAGAATTGGTCAGCATGTTTTCCCAGTATTCTCTCTCTCTCTAGTGATCTTGATTTTTTGCCTAGATCTTCTCATGTCTTCCACTTGTAAGGCTGATGTAAAATATTTGTTCAAAGTTTCTGCCATTTTCCCGCTTCCTATTACTAACTCCCCAGTTTCAACTTCTAAGGGATCAATGCTCACTTTAGCCAAGCTTTTGTTTCAAATTATTCAGCTTATAAACTGGTTCAAGGCAGAAATCAGTGGGTTTCTGGAGACTAATGACGTCAAGGGATATGGAGATAGTGTAGGGAGGGTTGCATTGAGGAGATGATCAGACATAATCTAGAATGGTGGGATACTGTTGTTGTGCTGAATGAGCTACTCTTGTTCCAATGCATCACTCCTTGGTTAGCCAGCCAAAATGGTCTTCAGTTCTTACCAAAGTTTTAAAACCAGGCAGTTGGACCTGGTAGTAGTTTGAAGTAAAGCCACAAAGTTAAGCCTAGCACTAAATAAAATGCCACAGCAGCAGAGAAAACAGGGTTTCTCAGCTCTGAATGGAGGCCGCAGAGGCACAATCCAGGCCAGATCTATCAATGCGTAATCAGTGTGCCAAAGATATAAACTCCACAATTAATTACATATAAACTCCACAAGATCAGTAGTGTACAGAGGTTCACATTAATAAAATGCGCATTTAGGATAAGCTGGAATGTTTTCAGACAAAATACAGAGATGAAATGTAGGAGAAGAACTAATTTGCAGAATTATGGACCTAAATTGAACAGTTGTTTCCAAAAGCCATCACAGTCAAGAGAGGCCTCTTGCACCAGCAAATTCTAAACTTCCTATTTAATAATGGGGAAAATAAGCATCTGAGATATTTAATAAAGAGATGGTGCCCCTGTTGGAGAACTTTTCTTTTTAAATTCTGTCATGGGATGTGGGTGTCCCTGGCTGGGCCAACACTTTTTGCACATTTCTAGTTACCCTTGAGAAGATGGTGGTGAGCTGCTTACTTAAATTGCTGTTGACCATGTGCCATGGTTCAATAATGCAGCTCACATCACTTTCTCAAAGGCAACTAAGAATGGGCATAAAATGCTGTAGGGTATTTCGCCAAAAAAAAAAGGGATTAAGGCCCTTAGAATAAACGGTCGAATTTCTTAACTATTTTCTCCATTCTTCTTTCAGCCAAAAGTTTTACATGGCAATTATGGTAGACTCATGTCCTTTTTAACTGGTAACTAAAAAGCATACAGAAGCAGCCACAGTGAAAGACTCACCAAAACCTACCTTCCAGTTTCAATTAGGTACTTAGATAGAAAGTTAACTCTGGTATCATCACTATCCCAAGGCAAAAAACAATTAACCCTCAAAGTGATACTAAAAGAATTGTTTTTGAAAAGGAAACAAATACATATGACAATTTTGCCTTCTCACACTCAATCTATTGTACAAGTGAAAGCCTGTTCCCCATCCAGCCAAACCCCATGTGTTGGTTAACATACAGATTAGGGCAGGACCACGCTGTTGTGCCCCTCAATCCTACACTGCCATTTGATAGGATTATGGCTGATCTGATTGTTGTCTCAATTTCACTTTTCTATCTACTCCAGATAACCATTACCAAGGGAGTCAACCAAGAATCTAGCCAACTTGCCTTAAAAATATTCAATAACCAAGCCTTCACTGCTCTCTGGTGAAGAGAATCCCACGGATTAGTGATCCTGAGGGAAGATATTTCTCATCACCGTCTTAAAAGCAAGACCTCATTTTTAAACTGCGTTACCTAGTTCTAGTGTCTCAAGGAGAAAGATCCCCTTCACCCCGTGCCCACCCTATTAAGCCCCCTCAGAATATGTTTTAAGGAGGTCACATCTCATTCTTAACTCCAATAAGTAAACATCACACATCCCATGAATTAGTCAAATGAACTTTATCAGAATTGCTCTTGAACTAACTATAATCTTATTTTTAAAAAAATAAGGAGACCAAAACTGCAACGTGTCCGGGTGTGGTCTCATCAATACCCTTATACCTGCAGGAAAACACCCCTAAATTTATATTCCAGTTCTCTTTCAATGAAGGACAATATTCCAATCACCTTCCAGGACTGACATACTAACTTTGGTGATTGGACACCCAGATCCCTCTGTACCAGTGTGCTGCAGCCTTTCCATTTAAATAATATGATGCTTTCTGTCCTACCTGCCAAAATTCATATTTTCCTGCATCTAACTTTCTGTCCACCTCTTAACCTATCCATATTTCTTTTCAGAATCCTTACGTCCTCTTCATAAATTTACCTCCCTACCTTTTTGTCATCAGCTACATTTACTGTATTTTCAGTCCCCTTATCCAAGTCATTTATAAGAAGTTTTAGTGAGGCCCCCATCCCAAAATGATCCATTGATGCCTAGTAGCTAACCAATCCACAACCCATACTGATTATTTCCAACACTATCTGATAGTGTGTAACTTTTGAAATGAGACCTTATTTCACTGTTCCTCAAAGAGAAGTCCAACAAGTTAGTTAAATAGGATTTCCCGTTCACAAAAATAGGTCGACTCAAAGTCTTAATGCAATTGGAAAAAGCAGCCTGCTGTAACCCCTTAATAAATAGATTCCAGCAGTTTTCCTGTGACACATGCTTGGCTCGCTGGCCTGTAGTCTCTCACTTCTCTTGACTACAGGAGTCGCATTCAGTATTTTCCAATCTGATGGGTTTTTTAGAATCTAGAGCCAATAATACATTATGTGGGATGACAGTCTTCATCAGCACAAAATCAGAGCTTCTTCACTTGGTCTCATTGTGCCAAGACTCTTTACTTCATGCTACTGAAACACATTTTCTATGAATGGGGACTAGATATGCACAATGCATATCCCCAACGTTGAGTTACCAGGAATAAAAAATTCAAGTATAACAAAAAGTGGTAGTGTGCTGAAAGTTGCAACTCAATCTTAGAGTTTATAAAGAATGCAAACTGTTCAAATCTCATTTTCAGAGTCTAATGAAATGTTCACTGAATTATAGCTTTGTAACATCTTACGTACATTTTATGTTCCAAACAAAAATTAGTATCTAGGTGGGACTGTCCAATTCAAAATGAGATCCATCAGGAATTACTTTCTTAGAACTATTTCTCAAGCAACATCCAACTTACTGCAAATATAAAATGCAACTGTTTTCCTTGATCCACATGCATTGGGGAATCAAAGAGCAGATTGTAAATTAATTGGGATAGTTGTAGAGACACCTGTGCTTGATAACTGAGCAAATCCCAGCAGAACAGCATTCATTGGCATTCTTGACAAAAAAATTTCTCTACAACTGTTCTTGTTTCTGACCACATCCTCCCTAATAATTGCAGACTATAAGCTCAGGTGTGCGTAACTTGTATTGTCCTAATACACTGGGTAGCAGCACTTAATCCTTCATTTCCCAGATTTTCTTTCCACTATTCTTCAGTCAGTTTCTTTTGTTGGTACAAATCCTCCTGCGGTATCTCAAGTGCCTCTTCTCCAGAAGCTGAAGCTAGTAAGTCCTGATTAGTCCCAATGGGATACAGTTAAGTTTGATGGTATCTTCATCAGGAATAAAGAATTTGCAAATTTGACATGGAGTCAAATCTTATCGGATTCTCTCCTCCACCTCTCTTCAACCTTAAACTGAGATTCCGACATTTCTCATTTTAAATAATATTTCCTTTTTATCTTAAAAGACAGCATAGCATACTTGATAAAATGATTTATAGATTTAAATGAATTGGAGTCAGGAATTTTAGTTTTGTAGATTTTTCATACATCATGCTATCTTGGGCCAGGATTGGTTTCAAGACCCACTTTCTCCAGAGTGTCCTAACACATTTTAACAGTTATTAAAAACATTTCAGTTTTACATCATTCCATCTTCTGTGACCCAAGTGCAACACTAGCGATTCTGTTGCTAAAATTGCTTCTAAGAAACTTGGTTCCTCTTTCTTGTGAATTACATCTCTTCCTCAATCTTTAAGAGATTAATTCCACCCAAATCTGCTTCCACTGTGGGAACACTCTTCACGTACTCTCAGAGTAGATATGATCTGAGACTCTATCCATCAATATTCCTTGCCAGTCCTTATTCTGTCAATATTACCTCTGCTACTGACCCAAAATGCAGTAGCATTCAAAAGATAATGACTATATCCTCATTTTTTTTTTTAAATTGAGCTTGAAGTTCCTGCCATTGTTTCCCAACCTGCCTCCTTGTATTGAAATGAAATCTCTTTGTACTTCTTCCTACTTTTACCCACTGTCCCAGAATTGCGGCACTCAAATTTCCTAGACTTACCATCCACGTACTGAGCTTTGAACACCTAAGCATGACTTTGTCATTTAAAATCAGTTTCTTTTTTACTCGTTTGCACAAAGGGCCCTAGGTCAACACCAAGTTTTCCAAAGATTTTACAAAACGTTGTAGTATTCCTGATAGCACAACATATAGCGTAAAACAATCCTGTAAGAAGCAGCACAGAATGTGGCTACAAGTTAATATCCAGCATTTACAAGAATGGCAAAAATAAACTTTTCATAAACCATAGTTTTACCCAAATTCAAACTTTAACATTCTATCTGGTAAGTCACTTATTTAAAAATGCAGCCTTAATCTTATTAAAAAGAGCAAGGATGATGTTTAGGTTAGAAGTATTACCCGGAGTTCTAGATGGCTCCAGCAGAATTGGTACTGTGCAACAGAGATTTAGACCTGGCTGCCTAACATTTGTTCATTTGTGTATGAGCTTAAGAGGAGCAGCCTGCACAAGAGGTCACAGATACTAACAAAGGAAACACTGAGGAGAGGTCAACCTGAAACATTTATTCTGTTTGTTATCTCTCCACAAATAACATCCAATTTGCTGACTATTTCATAAATCCACCATCTACAGCATTGACTTGTGTTCCAGTTAACAATCAAGCTAGGTTAAAAATCAGGAAGCACATTTCACATAAATCAAGTGAAAATCTCAAAATACTGTCCCTGAACTGCTGTTGAGGCAAGAGTGACTGTTTTTGATATCAAGGTTACGCTCGACTATTATGACATTAAGGAACCCGAAAAAAATCAAACTGGAGTCAATGGAAATCAGGGAGAAAACTCTCCAATGATTGGAGTCATACCTGGTACATTGGAAGATAGTTGCAGTTGTTGGAGTTCGGTCATCTCAGCTCCAGGGCATCTCTACAGGTGTTCCTAGGGAAGTGTCCTTGGCCCAATTATCTTCAGCTGCTTCAATGACCTTCCCTCCATTATAAGAGGTCAGAGGTGGGGATATTCAATCATGACTACACAATGTTCAGCACCATTTGAGAATCCTTAGATTCTGAAGTAGTACATGTCCAAATGCAGTGAGACCAGGACAATATCCAGGCTTGGGCTGACAGATGATGAGTAAAATTCAGGCCACACAATTGCAAAGCAATGAACATTGCCAACAAGTGAGAATCTAACCATTGCCCTTGAACTTCAAAGGCATTACCATTCCTGGATGCCCCATTATCAACACAATTGATACATAGATTACCATTGACCAAATACTAGCTATATCAATGCAATTGCTACAATAGCACGTCAGAAACTGGGAATCCTGCCACGATTCATACAACAAGGCTTGTTCAGGAGGCTAATTTATCTCCTTATTCCTCAAATCCTGTACACCATCTCCAAGGCACAAGTCAGGAGTGTGATGGAATACTCCCCAGTTGCCCCAGCAACACTCACGAAACTTGACACAATCCAGGACAAAGCAGCCCACTTGATTGGCACCCCAACCACAAACATTTACTCCCTCCACCACCCACACTCAGCAGCAGCAGTGTGTGCCATCTACAAGATGCACTGCAGAAATTCACCAAGGCTTCTTAAACAGTATGCTCCAAACCCACAACCATCGTCACCTAGAAGGACGAGGGTAGCAGACACATGGGAACACCACTACCTGCAAGCTTCCTTCCAAGCGATTCACTATCTCAACTTGGAAATATGTTGCTGTTCCTTCAATGTCACAAAGTCAAAATCCCTGAACTCGCTCCTTAACAGTATCTACAGGGCATGGACTGCAGCAGTTAGAGAGTCATACAGCACCAAAAGACCCTTCAATCTAATCAGTCCACGCCAACCATAATCCCAAATTAAACTAGTCCCACCTGCCTGTGCTTGACTCATATCCCTCCAAACATTTCTTATTTATGTACTTATCCAAATGTCTTTTAAATGTTGTAACTGTACTGTGTTCACACTTCCTCTGGAAGTTCATTCCACACAAACCATTGTGTGAAAAAGTTGCCCTCATGTCTTCTTTAAAATCTTTTTCCTCCAGGCAATGGCCTAGTGGTATTATCATTGGACTGTTAATCCAGAGACCCAGATAACATTCTGGGGATCAATGTTCGAATCCCGTCATGGCAGATGATGGAATTTGAATTCAATAAAATATCTGGAATTAGGAGTCTAATGATGACCGTGAATCCACTGTTGATTGTCAAAAATTCCATCTGGTTCACTAATGTCCTTTAAAGGATGGAAACTGCCATCCTTACCTGGTGTGGCCTACATGTGACTCCAGATCCACAACAATGTGGTTGACTCTGAACTGCGCTCTGGGCAATTAGGGATGGGCAATAAATGCTGCCTAGCCAGTGATGTACTCATCCCATGAATGAATTTAAATAAAAGCGCCCCCTTGTCTTCAAATCCCCACCCTGAAGAAAAGACACCTGCCTCACCTCATGTATGCCCCTCATGATTTTATGAACCTCTATAAGGTCACCCCTCAATCTCCTGCACTCCAGTCAAAAAAAGTCCCACCCTGTCCAGCTTTTCCTTATAACTGAAACCCTCCATTCCCACCACCATCCTGGTAAATCTCATCAGAGCTGTCTCCAGTTTAATAATATCCTTCTTATAACGGGAGACCAGAACTGGACACAGTGTTCCAGAAAAGGCCTCACCAGCATCCTGTCCCAACTCCCATACTCAAAAAGGTCTGAGTAATGAAAGTAAATGTGCCAAAAGCCTTAACCACCCTATCTATATATGATGCAAATTGCCAAAGAATTATGTACCTGAACCCTTCAAGAAGGAAGATCACCACCACTTTCTCAAGGGCAACTAGGAACAGGCAATAAATGCTGACCCAGCCAGTGACACCAACAGGCCACACAAATGAATAAAAATAAATTCAAACAATGAGAGCTTGCAGAGCTTGGAGATTCAGAAGCATCTGGATGTCCTAATTTATGAATTGTAAAAGGTTAGCATGCAGGTATAGCAAGTAATTAGGAGAGCTAATAGAACGGTATCATTTTGTCCACACAAAAAAAAAGACCTTGAACTTCAAGTTGCCTGCCACTTCAAGACAACACCCTATTTTCTAGCCAACATCACTCTCTCAGGCTCGTTGCAGTGCTCCAGCAAAGCTCAGCACAACCTGGAAGAACAACACCTCATTTTCTGCTTGGTCATTCTGCAGCTTTCTCGACTCAATATCAAGTTCAATAACTTTAGGGGTTGAGCTCTACCATATCCTTACTCCAACTCCCACAAATAGGTTTTGTTATCACATGGTCTGCTATTACACACAACTCATTGTTAGCCATTAACAGTCTCCATCAATAGCTATACATCCATTCCTTTGTCTGTCCAACTGTTTCTCTCTCTTTGGGCTCTATCCCCACCTATCGTTTACTGCTTACCTCACCCCCACCACGCTATCTTCTGCATATAAACCAACATTTTCCTAGCCACCATCAGTTCTGAGGAAGGGTCACTTGACCTGAAACATTAACTCTGATTTGTCTCCAAATATGCTGCCAGACCTGGTAAGTTTTCCCACTGATTTTTTGTTTTGTTTCTAAGCTAGGGGTCACTGTTTAAAAATATGGGGTTGTCCATTTAAAACAAATAGCCAGAAATTTTTTGCTCAGATGGTCATGAATGTTTGCAACTCTCTTCCTGAAAAAAAGTGGTGGAAACGGGGTCCATGAATATTTTTAAATACAAAGGTAGATATATTCTTGTTAAGCAAAGGGATGAAAGGTTACTAGGGTAAGCAGAAATGTGGGGATTTAAGGATACAATCAGATCAGCCATGATCTTGTTAAATGTTGAAGCAGGCTCGAGTGGCTGAATGGCCTACTCTCAATTTCTGTTTGAATAATTAGCTGAATACAAGACCATCATAAATATGTATCACTAAATCTATGTATTTCACAACAAGCAAACCACACAAAATAAATTACAAAATCTTTCCAGTCAACCAGCACTGCTATCTTGCATCACAGCAACCTGTAACCTTTCAGTACATCATTTCCGGCTTCTGAACGTAACAAACTTTAGAAATTCTGACATCTTACCTCAAAGTGCATTAAGCCAGGAGTCAAAGCCACGTAGGTGTCAGGGTGTCAGCCAGATTGCTGTAAATTTAATAAAATATTCAGTTCAAGTTAATATGTCCATCCAATGTTCCCATTGTGCAGGTGCACAGCCAAGCCTTATTGTGATAAATATCATGCAGCTAAGGCTGCGCACAACAAATATTGCATCTTTGTCAATGATCCTTCATTAGAACTGGAAGCTAGATTCACACTGTCTTTAACAAGTACACAGAGGGGGCTGAACATAGAACTGTACAGCACAGGAACGGACCCTTCAACCCATGGTGTGCCGACCATGACACCAAATGAAACTCAACCCTTCTGCCTGCTCTTGGTCCATATACCTCTGTTACTTGCATATTCATGTGCTTATCTAAAAATCCCTTCAATGCCCTTCTCGTATTTGCCTCCACCACCAGACTTAGCAGTGCATTCCATACTCCTACGACTCTCTATATAAAAAAAAGACTTGCCCCTCACATCTCCTTTGAACTTTACTCCTCTAACCTTAAATGCATGCCCCCTGTTATTAGAGAGAACAGAGAAACAGAGAACTAAAGGATACGAGCAGTGATGGGCTGGAGGGCAGAGCTTATGAAATAACTAAAGAAATAATATCTGGAACGTGAAAGGTTCTCATGAGGGTCATCACTGCTTTGCACTTCAGTAATGTCACCCGACTCTCCCCAAGACCACACAGCTGCTGCTGAACCCTCAGGCACACCTCAACGACAAGAGTCTGTAGGTAGTGTCCCTACTTCTGAGCCAGGAGACCCAGGTACAAATCCCACTTGATCCAGAGGTGCATAATAACATCTCTGAACAGGTTGATTAGAAAACATCCAGACTATTCCCCAGTGAGGCAGCACAGAGGCTCAGTGGTTAGCACTGCTGCCTCACAGCGCCAGGGACCCGAGTTCAATTCCACCCTCGGGTGACTGTGTGGAGTTTGCACATTCTCCCCGTGTCTGCGCGGGTTTCCTCCGGGTGCTCCAGTTTCCTCCCACAGTCCAAAGATGTGCAGGTGAGGTGGATTGGCCATACTAAATTGCCCGTAGTGTTCAGGGATGTATAGGTTAGGTGGGTTATAGGGGGATGGGTCTGGGTGGGGATACTCTGAGGGTTGGTGAGGACTCGTTGGGCCGAAGGGCCTGTTTCCACACTATAGGGATTATATGATTCTATATCTTTCCACCCTCCATAAACCAGAAATTACCCAAAATGCTCCATGCGCACTCTTGTAAAATTCCATCGGCTTCTATCATTCACCCATTACCCTGTCTTCACTATTAGTTCCAAATCTCAATTTTTAAATTATCATTCCTGCCTTCAACTTGTCCCTATCTCTACAGTATCATCCAGTCCTAAATAAACTCCTCCAACTCTTGCCTCTAGCCAACGAAATTTTTAATGGTTGCCTAGCCTTCAACTGCTTCAGTCCAATTTCTGTCACTACCTCTCACCTCCTTTGAGGAGCTCCTCTTGGATGAAGATTTTAGTTACCTGTCTCATTTTATGGCCTAATAACAAATTCCATTTCATATTGCTCACTTGAACCATATTAGCACATTTCATAATATTATATAAATACAAGCAATTGTTTTTAGCAAAGCAATCACACAATCTCCCAATGTAGAGGCTACACCCTGAACAGCAAATGTCGTATGTTAATTATAATTAAGTCACTATAAACTGAAAAAGTTATTTGGATTTACGACCCTTGGAGACTGGTTAGACTGAGACAATGGAACAAGAAAGTGGTTCTCTTTATTGTCTATCACTTACAGCAAAAGAAGACACTTCCACTTTCAAGGCCCTCCCAGTTGGGGACGGTTGTGGAGTCAAACGGGCTGTAAAGACAAAACGAAAACCTGAAATAGAGAAATTGCAAGAAGAAACTAAATGGTACCTCAGGGTTAAGGTGTATGGACCACTCACCATAGAAACAGCAGGAGGAAAAAGGTCCTCGTCCCTTTCCCTACTTCTTAACCGCAAAGTTTTCTTTAGAATTTAAGACACTTTGAGAAGATAGTTTGTCCGGGGTTATTTTTTGGAAGCAGATTTGTTTGGGGATGGAAAGGCCCAAGTTACTTTGTTGTCAATTTCAGCCCCGGCCACAATGTAACAATTTCCAGCGGAAATCCCGGCCGAATATTGACGGACAGCTCAACAGATCAATAGAATCACAAAGATCCACGATATCGACCAATCGTTTTACACGGGGTTCGGGGTGGGTGGGATCCTGGCAGGGACCGATTGAAGGATCGTCTTCGGGAAATGCCTGAGAAATATTCCTCAAAGGCGGCCGTGAGGAAATGCTTTCTGAACTATTCTTGATTCATTTAAATTAATTGTAACCAAATGGAGTCATGATGCTGTTCGATAAGATAACCAGAAGTTCAGGCGCCTTGACAGATCCACGGCAGAACCATAGGAGAAAGCTGAAAAGATATTCGAATTCCTCTATTTGAGTTTAAATCCAACAATCTGGAAATTAAAATAACGAAAAAATAAGAAAAATGAGCATGAATTTATTGTAAAATTATATTGAGCGTGCTAATCTTGAGGTGGGGTACTTGGTGCCCTTAGCCAGCTTGGGTCGTGTATGTGGCTCCAGACCCACATCAATATGGCTCCGCTTTAAGCTGCAACAGTCAATTCAAGAGGAAACCACCAGGTACCTTCTCAGGGCAACTGGAGACAGGTCATTGACCTCAAATAACAATTTCAACGAAAACCCATTTTCGTTTGTCCTGTGGTCAAAAATAGTGAATGCATCATTGAAATCCATATTCCTTGGGAAGTAGGTAGCAGTCTTCAAAGTGGAGGTGGGGGCGGCTGTAATATTTGCTGTTTTATTGCATTCATGTTCCTTTAGGAGATCAACATGCAAATGAGATTCTGTAAGTGCCTTGGTCTAAATTTGATCTATTTACCATAAATGGTGATAACTTTATCTTACTCATCAAATGTCTTTCCAAATTTCTAATTATCAGACAGATAACATTGAGGGACATATTCAGTCTGTGCAATGGTCCTGAAGCGACCATTTCTGACAGTTGTAGCTTACAGGCAGACCTTTTAGGGATATATCTGCCAAATGGGGTGTGAATCATATTGCATCCTCACAATGTTGCCCAGGTCAAACAGTCCCACCAAGTGACGGTTCACATCATTAAATCACTCATCATGAAACGTAGGACAATAAAACAAGATTTTCATGTGTCGACACTACACATCTGGTCATGAGGTTACCATAGTCAGCAGAGATCATGTTCAGAAGGAAAGTGACAACAATCCAAATTCTCAGATACAGGAAGTACTTCTCAACAATCAAGGAAAGATGGAGATAGTGCATGACCCACATGCAGGTGTGGAACTGCCTCAAATACACAAACGACAAAACCTCAGAGTAACGTACATCGTAATAGGAGCATGGTTATCTACAAATATTTCCAAAATAGGACTGAGCCAAGGTTGCATGAAGTCATGACACCTATCAGCAACAATGAACCAGAAGGAAGTGTACAATGCATACACTGTGTCCAGCAAACATGAAAGAACACACCAAGATGAAGACAGTGTGATGGAGCACCAGGACAGCATGCCTGCAGACCAAGCACAGCTTAGGGCAAAATCCAGACTTCCAGAAGGTAACAGCAGAACAGGATCTGGAAGAGTTTTCAACTAACAACAATACATGGATTCTTGGATTTTTCACTTATAAATTTTACCATCCCTGTTAGTGTGTAACTAATATTACTTCTACCCAATATTTTTCTGCTTTTACTTGTAGCATATTTGTGCCCAAAAGTGTAGGTTCAAGCCACATGCTGGGTGCCTTTATGATGGGGAGGTGACAGCCTAGTGGTATTATCACTGGATCATTAATCCAAAGACCCAGGTAATGTTCTGGGGACCCAGGTTCAAATCATGTCACAGCAGGTGGTGGAATTTGAACAAAAATAACAATCTGCAGTTAAGAGTCTAACAATGACCATGAATCCATTGCTGATTGTTGGGAAAACCCATCTAGTTCACTAATGTCCTTTAGGGACAGAAACCACTATTCTTACCTGGTCTGGCCTACATATGACTCCAGACCCACAGCAATGTGGTTGACTCTTAACTGCCCTCTGGGTAATTAGGAATGGGTAATAAATGCTGGCCTAATGAGTGACAACCTCATCCCATGAATTAATGTTAAAAAAGGAGCTGTGTTTGGAGAAAAAGGAAGGGAATGTCCTTTGGAAGGATGTCCCATCAAGAGATCAATATACAAATGAACTAAGTAATCAGGTGATCATAGGGTACAGACTGTCTGCACTATGGCATTCTAGACAGAGGTTGTATCTGGATGTTACTGTGTGTCATATATGTAAATCTACCCCAACAGAGATCCGCAACAAACAGAATACAAGTACATCATTCATATGACATTTAGATAATATATAAATTTACAGGTGTACCTGGCAAATTTGTCTGTAGAATTTCCAAAATGCTCTAAAAAATTTAATTGCAGAGGTAACCAATCAGAGAAAGTAAGGAGAATGGATTGAATTTGTAATGAACTTTCTCTGAATCTCAGACTGGATCTCTCTTTTGCATTTTGCAGTTCACTGTAAGCCTATCAGCGATAAAGGTGGAAGAGAAACAGCTTGTAATTGAAGGAGCAGTACACAGGGCACCTCAGAAAGTCAAGTACGCAAATCACTGAAAGAAACTTGCTGACGCCAAAAAACTGAATGATGGGGGATAGGGGTGAGGAAACAGGAGGGCTGAGGCTGGGAATGCTCAAGTCCAAGGTGTACCATGTGGAGGTGCGGGGGTGGGGTGGTGTGCTGACGGGGGGACCGACACTGGATTCTGGATTGGGAAGGCCTAGAAGCTGTCTGTCTGGAGTTGTGTTTACTGGGGGATAGATGTGTTGCTGGGAGGTGGAATGAGGCTGCAAGTGTGATGTGGGGGAGAAATATCCTGGAAGATGGCGAGAAGAGGAGACTGCAAGGATGAAGTGTGGGAAATGGAGGAGGCTGTAGGGGAAAAGTCGGAAAAGCTAAGGGTCAGAGGGTTGAGAGGGAAACGGCAAATGGGGTGGGTAGAGGTAGGATGCAAAGGAGAGAGCAGCTTTAAACCTGCCAATAAAGGAACACTCAGCCAACTGGAAAACAGGAAAATTTGAAGTCACTGAGGTAATAAATTCCTTGGTAATTTAAGTGCAATTTCTAGCGTAAGGCTGCACATGCTCAGGAGCTATTATTATGAGAAAAATATAGTGAATGATATTAATGAACACAGTTGTTAAATATAAATCTAACATTGAAATGCAAGGTGCAGTAAAAATGGTAGTAACTGCCTGGTTAAAATATTCCAGCTTTTTGCATATGTGATGCAAGTGTATTAGCTGTGATCTCACTAGTCTGTTGAAGGTGTGTTTAGAATGATGGCTTTTTCTGTGTAAACATGTATGTCAGTTATTTTGAAAAAAAAAACGTTTTATAGTGAACTTGTGGCTATTTTGTGTCAATTTAAATAGTGGTGTACACAAAATTTGTATTTTCCTTGTGTGTTGTAGCTTCATTATTAATAAAGGGTTGATAATTATTGAGGGTATTATGGAGTGACAGAACTGTACAGCATGGGAACAGACCTTTCGGTCCAACTTGTCCATGCTGACAAGATATCCTAAATAAACCCAGTCCCATTTGCCAGCGTTTGGCCCATATCCCTCCAAACCCTTCCTATACATGTCCCCATCCAGATGCCTATTAAATGCTGTAATTGTACCAGCCTCCACCACTTCCTCTGGCAGCTCATTCCATACATGCACCACCCTCTGCATGATATTGATGAATTCTTCTCATTCTGTTTCTGTGCAAGTCCAAACACTCTGTTTGACAACATAAATATAGAACATATTATTGCTATGTGACTGCCTCACCTAATAAAATAGTTAAGGAGCCCTGGAACACCAAAAACTCCACACCTCCGCCCCCAAAATATAAAAACAACTTTGAGAAAATGGTCAAAAAATCACGAACAAAAATTGAATTCCTGGTGTCCTAAACTCACAATGCTGTCAGGGAGGGATTACTAAATTTTGACCCAGTGGTGATGAAGGAATGACCCCAGTTTTGGCTCACTGACTAGCACTCTGCATTCAAAGCCTGGCCAGGAGCGGTACTACACTGGTGAAAGTGTTATCTGTACAGTGGAAATAGTGGTACAGTGGTAACGTCACTGAATTTGTAATTCCCAGCATACTACATATGAATTCCACCACACTGTGATTAACAGTTTCACACAAGATACACACAATGTCTGGTGAGATTTAAATCTGAATCTGACATCAATGGTAGGGAACTATTGGAAAAAAATCTGAAGAAGAAAATTAATCTCCACTTGGTTTTTGATCAGGTACACTCAGCATAGCTTTATCAGACAGAGGTTAAAAAACGCAAAATAACTGTAAATCAGGAACAAAACCAGAAGAACATTCTGGGGAAGGGTGACTGGACCCGAAACGTTAACTCTGATTTTTTCTTCACAGATGCTGCCAGACCTGCTGAGCTTTTCCAGCAACTTCTGTTTTTGTGTCATACCTAACCAAATGTGTAGATACGAGTAGTGCAGTTGATGTAGTTTCTATGGATTTCAGCAAAGCCTTTGACAAAGTCCCAGATGGGAGATTGATAAAGAAGGTAAAAGCACATGGGATCAAAATTGGCTTAGTGAATGAATAAACAAAATGTTAGGGGGTACTTGATTGAGGTGTATAAAATCATGAAGGGCATGGACAAATGAATATAAAGCAGCTGTTCCCCTTAGCAGAAGAGTCAATAACAAGGGGGCATAACCTTAAGGTGAAAGGCAGGAAGTTTAGTGGGGTTTTTCTCCCGAAGGTGGTGGAATTGTGGAATCCATTGTCTGAGAGGGCAGTAGAAGCGGGAAACGTCAGAACCTTTAAAAAAAATGAGCATGTGAAAAGTCATAACATTCAAAGCTATAGGTCAAGTGCTAGAAAGCAGGATTAGTGTAGATAGGTCAGTGCAGCCTTGATGGGCCAAAGGGCCTCTTTGGTGCTTTATAACTCTAGATCCAAGTCAGGATGATGAGTGGCTTGGAGGGGAGGTTGACAGTGCTGGTGTTCCAGTGGACCTGCTGCCCTTGTCTTTCCATGTGGTCTGGAAGTTGCTGTCTGAGGAGCCTTGGTAAGTTGGTGCCCTACATCTTATAGATGGTACACACTGCAGCTACTGAGCTTTGGTGGTGGAGGGCATGAATGTTTGTGGGTGTGGTGCCAATCAAGTGGGGACTGCTTTGTCCTGAATGGTGTTGAGCTTGTCATGTGCAGGTATCTATACCCAGCACCTGATGTATCCCAGTGTCTGCAGCTCATTGACACTGAGCTGAAACTCAAGCTGAGAACTCCTACTATAGCTGTGTTCGTTATAGATCACACTGATGTTCATGAGTTCTCACATACTGCAGCAACACTGCTTAATCTACTGTCTTTATTTGTTTGTATTAATCAATTCGTTATTTGAAATTGCCCAGTTTAGATAACTTTTTAAACGGAAATACACACTAGCCAATCATTATGCTTCCCTGTGACATCACTCTTGGATTTTCTTCTAACTGAGACAGACAGGCACACGGAGTGAGTGAGATAGACAGTGATAGAGACGTGCAATGAGACAGAGATAGATACAGAGAGAGAGAGAGAGAGACACACACAGTGAGACAGAAAGAGGTGGAGACTGACAGTGAGAGAGACAGAGAGTAAGAGAGAGAGTGACAGAGTGAGAGACACAATGACATAGAAAGTGAGAGAGGCAGACAGAGTGAGAGAGAAAGAGAGAGACAGAGACAGAAAGCGACACAGAGAGGGACGGAGAATGAGACAGACGGAGAGACAGTGAGAGAGAGAAAGAGAAACAGAGAGAGAGAGACAGAGAGAAAGAGACAGCGAGTCAGACAAATGTATATAGAGAAAGAGATACACAGAGATAGATTAAAAAAAAGAGACAGAGAGATACCAGGAGAGAGACAAAGGGAAAGACAAAGGAAGTGACAGAGACAGAGACAGAAAAAGAGAGAGAGAGAGAGAGAGATTGGAGATGAAGAGACAGTGGTGTTTAGTCCCTTTGCTGGCTGAATCCATCACTTCTATGGTCCTTCTGCTGTCCACCTGTGGGCGTCATTTAGACTGATGGTTATTTAAACCATGAGGGCCATCAAAATTGTTGGGATCAGTTAGCCTGTGAGGGTCATTTTCACGTGGGGACAGTTCCCTCAATTTTAGCGCTAGCCCAATAGGTAAGTAACTGTCGACTGGAGTGGGTTTGCTGTTGTCATTTCCGATGCCTAGGTCAATTGAATGGCTTGCTCAGTCATTTCAAAACTCAGTTAAGAATCCATGCCAAAAAATATGAAAATTTTACTCATTATAAAAACACTGTCAATGTAATGTCAGATAGTACTTTGTTGGGAATTTGTAAATGTGAACAGGGTTAAACTGTATAATGCATAACAACCCACCAGAGGGCAGTGGTGTTCCACATACTGTGTTTGCAATGAGATGGAGCAGGTAAAGCAGTTCAGAGGTTCTAACAGTGAATTACTCAGCCATGTTTTCTCTCAGCCTTTTCACATTCCCTCACAGATTTCAATTGGACACAGTATGACCATCAGGCCCCACCCTTTAGCTTCTTCCCATTAAATGAACACGCGGAGAAATCTGTTTTAGCATGAAACTTAAATTGAAGGGTAACAAAAACAAAGTTGCTGGAAAAGCTCAGCAGGTCTGGCAGCATCTGTGAAGGAAAAAATCAGAGGTTTTTAAGGGTCACCAGATCCGCAACGTTACCTCTGTTTGTTCCTTCACAGATGCTGCCAGACCTGCTGAGCTTTTCCAGCAACTTTGTTTTTGTTCCTGATTTACAGCATCCACAGTTTTTTCGGTTTTTAAATTGAGTGGTACTGAATCTACAATGCATCTGGGTCATGGGAGAGAGACAGAGGGTGATGGAGCACGTGGACTTAAACATATTAACATCTGTTTCGGAAAGGGCAACTGTACCACCCAGCTGGGCAGATGGTCAGTTAGTGCTGGGGGTGAAGACCCAGGACATGGAACTACATTGGGATCTAGTACCCAGGGCCTAGGCTCTAAGAGCCTCATTGTGCTCAGGTTGGGAGAGGTACATGTGCTTGGGACGGTGAGGAGCTAGGGGCCAGGCCCAGAGCTTCCCGTGATTTCTGTCTCTGGTCCCGGAAGGAAGTCTCAGTGCATTCTTGGCCATGGAGGAAGCAAGGTTGGACTCTCTTTTTAAATAGTGATCCCTGGTTACAAGGATAAGCCTTTTGTCTATTGTTTCCATGGAGATGTGTTGGGATTATATGATTTGGTTTGAGTGCCGCTGCTTTCGTGCAGTGAGAGCCAGACCTGGTGACCCCTTTCAAAGGCTGGACAGGTATCAAGGCTGGAGCCAAGGAGTTGAGCTGTAGGACCCACAAACCATTTTTCCCTGTGTTCAGTTGGTGTAACACCATTCACAATCCATTGTGTCAGTGAATAGACAACTCCCCTGAGGCAACCTGTCACTGCCACCATCATTACATCAACAGAAAGAACCAGCAAGCGCCAGCCCAGAGATAAAGTCCAGCCCTGGTCTGGTGACCACCACAACACCACTCCCACTCCCAGCCCCAACCTTAACCCCTGCCCTCACTTCCATACCTCACCCCCACCCTACTCCCAAGCTGGGAAAAGGTGTCCATCACTGCAGCTCGTCTGAACTGAGGTTGGTTTTGAACCCTGGTTATAGAGGCAAAAGTAATGAGTGATTAAAACCTTTTGGAAAAATGACCAGATTGAATCAAATTGTTTGTTGAGCATTTGATTTTATCCCCTATCCCCAGCTCCACCTCCATCCTACCCTGACCCTACTCCCATACCCACCTCCACTCCTGCCCCACACTACTCCCACCCCTTTAATCTGACCACACAAGGACAACCGTGAGGGCCATGTGCAGACCAATGTCATTGATCGGCGAGAGCCTTACAATTCTCTGTGCAATGTGCCTCCAAGTTAGTGATGGTTTGCTGCCCTCCACTGTGCTGTAGTTCCAGTGGAGATGGGGCAGAGCTGTGCACTTCCTGGGTGGGTGTGCATCACATTATTTATGGATATTCATGGTGAACAGCCAATGGTTGTGGTACACGTTGTACTGACCACAAAGGTAAAAAAAGGGATGAGGTCCTAAAAGCAGCATATAGAGAACTAGGAATAAAGTTGAAATGTAGGATCTCAAAAGTAGTTACCTCAGGATTACTATGAGTGCTAGGAGCTAGTTAGAGTAGAAACAGCAGGATATTTAGGACGAACACGTGGCTGAAAAGGTGGTATGATGGGAGGGATTTTCGATTTGTGGGGCATTGGGACCGGTTCTGGGGGATATGGGACCTGTACGAACTGGACAGGACACACCTGGGCAGGATGGGACTGATGCCCTTGGTGGGGTGGGCTGGGGGGATGGGGTCCTTGGTAGAGTGGTTGGGGAGGGTTTAAACTAGTGTGGTGGGGGATGGGAACCAGAGGAGTAGGGTAGCAGATGCAGACATTGAGGGAGAGGTAGAAACCAAGGCAAACATGACTAAAAGCAAGAACAGGCAGGGAAACACTGCTGAAAGGAGCATGGAAGGTGGTCTGAAATGCATGTGTTTCAATGTGAGAAGTATAATAGGCAAAGTAGATGAACTTAGTTCCAAGTACTAACCAAAGCTGTATGACATTATTGTGATTAGGGAGAGTTGGCTGAAAGAAGGACAGGAATGGCAGCTGAATGTCCCAGGAGTTAGATATTTCAGGTGTGATAGAAAAGGAGGTAAAAGGGGTGGGGGATTTTCATTACAAGTAAAGGAGTATCTCACAGCTGTACTGAGGGATGATACGTCAGAGGACTCGTGCAGCGAGGCAGTATGGGTGGAACTCAGGAATAGGAAAGGTGAAATCACAATGCTGGGGGTATACTATAAGCCTCCCAATAGCCAGAGCAAGATAGAGGATAGACTATGTAGACAGATTTTGAGGGTGGAAAGATGTAAAAACAGCAGGGTTGTTGTGGTGGGTGATTTTAACTTCCCCTGTATTGACTAGGACTCACTTTGTGCTAGGTGCTTGGATGGGGCAGAATTTGTAAGGACCATTCGGGAAGGTTTCTCGACACTGTATGTAATCAGTCCAACCAACAAAGAGGTTATACTGGACCTGCTTTTGGGAAATGAGCCTGGCCAGGTGAATAAAGTTTCAGTGGGGGAGCATTTCTGGAGTATGACCTTAATACCATGAGTTTTAAGTTACTCATGGATTGGAATAACAGCAGTGCTTTGGTGAAGATGTTAAACTGGGGGAGACTAACTACAACAATATTAGGCAGGAACAGGAGAATTTTGATTAGAGGCAGCTGTTTGAGGGTAAATCCACTTCCGACACGTGGGAGTATTTCAAATGGCAGTTGGTAATAATTCAGGAGAGGCTCAATCCTGTGAGAATGAAGGAAAAGTATGGGCAAGTTAGGTGAACCTTGGATGACCAGGGATGTTATGACCTTGGTCAAAAAGAGAAAGGAAGCACACATAAAGCCTAGGAGTATGGGAACGGGCAAAGTCCTTGAAGTATATAAGGAAAGTAGGGAAGAACTAGAATTAAGGAATTAGAAGGGCTAAAAGGGGCCATAAAAATCGTAACAAAATTCAGGAAAATCCCAAGGCTTCTTATACCTATGTAAAAAGCAAGAGGGTAGCCAGGGAAAGGGTTAGCCCACTGAAGGACAAAGGATGGAATCTATGTGTGGAGCCAGAAGAGGTAGGTGAGGTCCTAAATGAATACTTTGTGTCAGTATTCACAAAGAGAAGGAATTGGTGAAGGATGATCTCAGGAAAGGGAGTGTAGAGTTTCTAAACCAGGTTGTTATTAAAAAGGAAGAGGTGTTGTGTGTCTTTAAAAGTATTAAGGGAGATAAGTCCCCAGGTCCTGATGGGATCTATCCCAGAATATTGAGGGAGGCAAGAGAACAAATAGCTGGAACATTGACAGACATATTTGTATCATCATTGGCCACAGGTGAGGTCCCAGAGGACTGGAGAATAGCCAATGTTGTCCCATTGTTTAAGAAGGGTAGCAGGGATAATTCTGGAAATTACAGACTTGTGAGTCTCACGTTGGTGGTAGGGAAATTACAGGAAAACATTCTCAGGGACAAGATCTATACACATTTAGAAGCAAATGGACTTACTAGCGATAGACAACATGGTTTTGTACAGGGGAGGTCGTGCCTCACTAATTTGATCGAGTTTGTGAAGGAGGTGATGAAGATGATTGATGAGGAAAAAGCGATTCATGTTTACATGGACTTCCTAAAGCCTTTGACAAAGTCCCTCATGACAGACCAGTACAAAAGGTGCAGTCACGTTGTATCGGGGTGAGCTGGCAAGACGGACTCAGAACTGGCTTAGTCATAGGAGACAGAGGGTAGCGGTGGAAGGATGCTCTTTGGATTGGAAGGCTGTGACCAGTGGTGTTCCACAGGGATCAGTGCTGGGACCTCTGCCGTTCATGATCTACATAAATCATTTGGAGGAAAATGTAACGGTCTAATTAGTAAGGTTTTGGATGATACAAGTATTGATGGAGTTGCGGATAGTTAGGAGGATTGTCAGAGGATACTGCAGGATATAAATCAGTTGGAGGCATGGGCTGAACAACAGCAGATGGAGTTTAATCCAGACAATGTGATGAGATGCATTTTGGAAAGTCAAGTGCAGATAGAAATTACACAGTGAATGGCAGAACCCTTAGGAGTATTGATATGCAGAGGGATCTGGGTGTGCAGTTTCACAGATCACTGAAGGTGGCAGCGCAGGTGGACAGGGTAATAATAAAGGCCTATGGCATGCTTGCCTTCATTGAAGGGGACATTGAGTATACGGATAGGCAAGTTATGCTGCAACTTTATAGAACTTTAGTTAGGCCACACTTGGAATATTGCATACAGTTCTGGTCACCACACTACCAGAAGGATGTGGATGCTTTGGTGAGGGTACAGAAAAGGTTTACCAGGATGTTGCCTGTTATGGGGGATTTTAGCTATGAAGAAAGATTGGATAGACTGGGTTTGTTTTCACTGGAATGCGGGAGGTTGAGAGGTGACCCAATAGCAGTTTATAAGAATGTGAATGGCACAGATAGAATGGAAAGTGTGAGGCTTTTTCCGAGGGTGAAGTGGCCAATTTCTAGGGGACACAGGTTCAAGGTGTGGGAGTTGGGGAGGGGGGGAAGTTTAGAAGAGATGTGCGATGCAAGTTTTTCACACAAAGAGTGGTGAGTGCCTGGAATGCGTTGCCAGAGATGGTGGTGGAAGCAGACATAATAGCAGCATTCAAGAAACACCTGGACAAATACATGAATAGGAAGGGAATAGAGGATTACAGATCCTGTAAGTGAAGACAGTTTTAGCATGGAAGGGGAAAATGTGGTGGTGCAGGCTTGGAGGGCTGAAGGGCCTGTTCCTATGTTGTATTGTTCTTTGTTCTTTGTATGTCTGTTGGCTTCAAGCTGGAAGAGGGCATCCATCACTGCAGCTCAGTTAATCTGTGGTTGGTTTTGAACGTTATAGAGGCAATAATAGTATGAGGGATAAAACCTTTAGGAAAAATGACCAGATTGAGTCAAATTTGTTTTTTGGGATGTTGGTTTCATCATTTAATTTCTGTTGACTGGTTAAATAAAAGTTTCAGTAACACCAGTAGATCAGAGCAGATAAAATATCTGAGCCTCATTAGTATTCACAAGATGGAAAGTCATCTCTCATTTGCTTCATCATAATTACATTTTCACCTGAACTTTCTGACAGTAAATTAGTTAACCTGTGTGACACGCTGTAAACTGAAGGCAGCTTCACTCAGTTTAATTGGATTTATAACTCTATATTCACAATTTGTGTGTGGGTTTCTAGCTGGATTGACCTCTGAAATGTTTTGCATGATCACTCAACCTGTTAGTCATATATTGTGAGAATTTCTCTTCATGGCTTTGGTGACTCAAAGATTAACCGTTTCACTCCTGATTATTTTGAAGGGAAGAGGTTTCAGAATTCTGGATCAATGAACACATCTTTATAGATTCACCATTATATTTCAAAAATGCTCGCATTGGCACTTGAATGCAGAATAAAATTAAAGTCTTGAAGAGGTGGGTATAATTATAACATTTAAAAGACATTTAGACAGGTACATGACAAGGGAAGATTTAGAGGGATATGGGCCAAGTGCAGGCAAATGAGACTAGTTCAGTTTAGGAAACCTGATCAGCTTGGACGAGTTAGGATGAAGGGGTTGTTTCTGTGCTGTATGACTTGAAAACTAAGTCAATCCTGTGAATCCACTTTTAGGGATATTTTGGTTTCTAATCACAGTGTCAACACAGATTGATGTGTCCACACTGAGTGACTAACCCTAGTTAATTTATGGCTAAACAATGATCAAATAACCACTTGATTAGCATGAAATTAACTTCAATTTCAGAAAATTACTGAAATGTTTATGGCTGTTAATTCAAATGTCAGGATAGTCCCAGGATTCAAACTCCCTGCTTAACTGGCTATTCAATTTCAACAATATTTCATTATACTAACAATCTGCCCATATGACCTTCCACATTATAGCTTCTGAGGATCTTCTTTCCTCCCACCACCATGGCTGATCATGCCCTGGACCGTGCTCATCATATTTCTTGCCCCCACCTCTTTCTCTGTCTCCTAGAACCGTGATATAGTTCCCCTTGTTCTCACCTTTAACTCCACCAGTCTTCGTGTTCAATGGAGCATTCTCCACCATTTCCACCACTTTCAACGTGATGCTACCATCCATCACATCTTCTCCTCGATCACCATTCCTTCCTTAATACCATCAGGCCTGACCCAAACACAAAATCTCTCTCCTACAGGATCTTCCTATGTAATTGTGGAAGGTGTGACATTTTCCCTTTTAGCGCCTCCCTCCTCACTGCCCAAGGCCCCAAATATACCTTCCAGATGAAGCAGCATTTTATTTGTACTTCATTCAATCTGGTCTCCTGTATTCAGTGCTCACAATGTGGTCTCATTTACATTGGTGAGATTAAGCACAGTCTAGGTGATTACTTTGTAAAACACCTCCAACAGTTTGCAAGGGTGATTCCTAGTGCTTTAATTCTTCCTCACCTTCACACTGACGTCTCTGACCTTGGTCTGCAGTATCTATCCATTGAGGCTCAACATGAGCTGGAGGAAAGGCACTTCATTTTTCACTAAGGCACTTTACAACCTTCTGGATTCAACATTCAGTTCAGCAAGCTTCAGATCATAATCTCTGTCCCTCTGTTTTGTTTTTTGTACTTTACTTATTTCTGATTTTACTTTCAGAAGCAACATCTGCCCAAGACTCATCTTTTGTTTCGTTGTTCCTATTCTTGCCTAAACACCATTCCTTTGGTCCTGGAGATCTCTTGTCTGTGCCCCACACGACCCTTGCTTAATAACTATTACACCTCTAACTTTTCTAGTTCTGATGAAAGGTCGCAAACATGAAACATTAACTCTGGTTTTCTCTCTCTAGACAGATGCTATGTAGCGTTCCATTTTGTGACACATTTCTGAATACATGGCTGACCGTGTATAAAGATTAGCGCCTTATAGCTTTCAACTTTTGTTTGCCTCAGGAGGATTGGAAACTACATTCTATGCAGCAAACAAGTGATTCCTTTTCTGAAGAAATGCGTTCTGATTTTAGTACTGCTTCAATCTTCAATTTCCATTTCAGATACTTCCTTGTCACATAAGAAATGCATCAATAATTCCCTTTGTCACTTATTACTGATCTCCATGTTCATCCTCTTCATACAGACATTTTTTACTTGCAAAGCTTAAACATTATAACTAATTGATTAAGCTTTAATTAATCATATACCGAAAGTATTTTTTAACATTTACATTTATTTCATTTTTCTGTTGAAACAGTGATTTTATTAATCATCAGTGTGTCAGGACCAAAATTTTTTATAAGGGTTTAAATTAATTTGTTTTACTCTCTATTGACCCAATTGCCACATTATATTGCACTTTTGATTTAGCAAAGTTCTTACAAGAATGTTATCGATTAGAGTAAAATATGGAAGCGATAAACAGTTAGATCTTAATCAACGAGAAAGGTTTTAAGGAATGCTTTAAAGCAGCAAAGAAAAATGGAGAGGTTTAGATCTAGATGGTGTTGTACTATATCTGTCTTTAAGAGATATATTTATAAAATCATCACTGTCCCCTGTGACCTCTTGGTATCTGACTTCAGATCACTGAAGCATAACACTGGAAACATGCTCAGGGATAGCTAAAACTGCAGATGCTGGAGTCAGAGATAACGCAGTGTGGAGCTGGAGGAACACAGTTGGCCAGGCAGCATCAGAGGAGCAGGAAAGTTGACATTTCGGGTCGGGACCCAGAATTTTCTGAAGAAGGGTCCTGACCTGAAGCGTCAACTTTCCTGCTCCTCTGATGCTGCCTGGCCTGCTGTGTTCCTCCAGCTCCACACTGGAAACATACTCCTCTTTTGTAAAGTAACAGCTTAATGTTAACTCAGTTAAGTATGTACCTGAGGAATGTAATGTTTGTACATGAAAACTGTTTGTAATAAATGTTTGTTGGATTCTTCAATACCACAACAGCCATATCCAGTTTCCTACACAACAATAGACAATAGAAGTTTCACTGAATGAGATAAAACACTCTCCTGGAGGCTAACTCCCAGCAGTGGCTGAAGGCCCAGTCACAATTGAAATCAATATCATGCAGGAAGCCAAAACCAGAGGAGCACAGGGATCCCAGATGGGTAGAAGTTTAGAGGAGGTTGCAGAGATAGAGAGTTACAGGATATAAATGCTGCATAATTCTGTATATTTTCGTGTGAAAATGAAGACTGTCTCCTGGTGGTGCAAGCATTGACTCCAGGGTAAGAGAAGAGAAAGATGGAAAGTCATTAAAGGGCTGGAAACCAAGCAGATTTGGACTCATTGCTGCTTTGTGTTTTCACAAAATGATTGTTGCTGTGTACTTATTACGTAGAATTATGTAGAATCCACAGCCTTGAGAAAGGCCCCACAGTCTGGGTAGTTTTAAAATGAAACCTATTTTGTCTGTTCCTTTATGCATTCACTTGCTGGCCGTAAAATAAGTCACTCTGCTGAAAGATTTGTAAAATTACTATTTCTGTTTCTCTAGTTCAAATATCCCAACTTAGGATGTTCTAATTCAAGCCTGGTTTTATAATCAGTGTCATACTGTAGAGTAAATGCAACTATTGGGAATGTTGAAATCTTTCTTTCCATGTATATGAGAGCATTGTACTTGTAAACAAGCTCCAAACTGTACAAGTGCTGTTGGTAATTTGATGGATAATTGCTTCATTTTAGCACCGACGTGCTAATCTTGAGTACATGCAAGGGCCATTTCACCTCCCCCTCTTTAACCTCGCTAAGTGGTGTATTAATTATACTACGGTGATTATTGTAATGGTGCTGTGTTCCCACAGTTAGCTAATTACTTCCTTTATTGAATTTCATAAAGCATAAAGCTTGCTTGAATGTTGAAAAAGATTTTTACTTTCATTTATCTTACCTTTCCCTCAATACAATTTTTTTCCCTCTAACAGAGAGGCCTATCACCAGCTGGAGTTTGTGCCTCAATGTGTGTGATCCCAGGCAGTAAAATATGGTAAGAAAGTTGGTTCTAAGTCCAACTCTCACCTAATTTTCAACAGAAGTCTCTCGCTGCATGCTGGCCCTGAATGTATTCGCTCACTGTAAATGGTGAACCATTGGTAGCTAATTACAAGAATAGATTGCCAGATAATGTAAAAAGAAATCCAGAGGTTTTCTGTAGAGATTTTAACTGTAAGAGGGTTGTAAACTATGGTGTCAATTAGTGGTCAAAATCGTTGAGGTATGTGAGCAAGCCTGTTGGAAATGTTCCAGAGTGTTATACATTATGTTATTGAGGTGATAGACAAAATCAATTTTTGATAAAATTCACACTCACTAATGACAGCAGCTGCGTTCGGCAGCAGGAAGTGAGAGGTCAACATGAGCCACATTCGTTTTATTGACTCTGTTTGTTTAAGGTCTGGGAAATGCTCTAATCCAAGCAAAAATAGTAAGTGTGCAACATGTGCCTCCTCCCCTGTGAGGTGCACTGTGAATGGCAGGTGCTGGCACCGGGAATCCAGAGAAATCTCAGTGGTGGCGGGTACATTTTCCATTGCTGAGCACACAATAGCGCGATAGACATACGGCGCACAGTTAATGAGGCACACTGCAGAGAATAGCATGGGAAAACCCATTGGGCTCACTGAGAGAAAGCTCCCATCAAAATTTACAAAGCTAATTTCTAGTAAAATACAGCCTTTGTTTCTGTTTAAATAACCAACTATTGTCCTTCTGCCCAATTGAACCTGCCTCCACCACATTTGCAGGAATTGCATTCCAGACCCTAACTACCTGCTGTGTTCTCACATCACATTTGCTGTGTTTACAAATCACTTTAAATCTATGCCGTCTCATTCTTAATCCTTTTACCAGCGGGAGCAGCTTCACCTTCACATTCTCCAATTTCTCCAACCGCTCATGATTATGAAAACCTCAACTAGATCTCCTCTCAACCTTTCCCTCTCCAAGGAGAATAGTCCCAACTCCTTAAATCTGTGCTCAGAACTGAAGATTCTCATTTCTAGAAAATTCTTTTAAATCTATTGTGGACTCTGTCCAGTGCATTCACATTCTTCCTCCAATGTTGCATCCACAATACTCCAGGTGAGGCATAATCAACGCCTTGCATAAGTTCTGCATAACTTCCTTGCTCTTGTACTCTTTGCCCCTATTAATAAAGCTGAGAATACTGTATGTTTTATTAACAGCTGTCACTACCTGTTCTGCCACATCCAATGATCTGTGCACGTATGCATTCAGGACCCTCTGCTCCTGTGCTCACTTCAGTGTTGTATCCTTTATGTTGTCTGTTCATAACCTCACATTTCTCTACATTGAACATCATCTGCCATTCATTCACCCACCTCCACCAAATTGTCAATGTCTTTTTGGAGTTCTTCACCGTCCTCTTCACAGTTTACATAAGACCAAAAGATGTAGGAGAAGAAATAGGCCATTCAGCCCATTGAGCCTGCTCCAACATTCAGTCAGATCATGGCCGATCTGATAACTCTCAACTTAACTTTCCTGCCCTTTCTCAATTAATTCCCCACCTGATTCGAAATCTGTTCATCTCAACCTTGAATATACTTAACCCAGCAAATACAGCCCTCTGTGGTAATGAATTCCACTGATTCACTACCCTCTGAGAGCAGAAATTCATCCTCGACTCTGTCTTCAATAGTATGATACCTTACTATGAGATTGTGCCCTCCCACAAGGAGAAACAACCATTCTGCATCTATCCTGTCAAGACCCCTAAGAATCTTCTTTGTTTCAATAAGGCCTCCTCTCATTCTTCTAAATTCCAATGAGTACAAACCCAGCCTACTCAACTTTGCCTCATTAGACAGTCCTCCATACCCTGGAACAGCTGCGTAAATCTTCTCTAGGTTGCCTACAATGACAGTAAATCTTTCCAGCTGTGGTCTGACTAATACCTTGTACAGTTTTAGCAAGACTTCTCCCTTTGTTTTTAGTCCATTCCGTTTGAAATAAAGGTCCTCACCCCATTTGCTTTCCATATTATCCACTGAACTAGAATGCTACCTTCTAAGGTTAATGCATGATGACTCCCAAATACTTCTGCACTGTAATTTTCTGCAGTGTTTAGCCATCTAAATAATATTCAACATCTCTATTCTTCCGGCCAAAATTGTATAACCTCACATTCTTCACATTATAATCCATCTGCCAAGTTTCTCCCCACCCACTTAACCTTTGATATCCTCCTGCAGACTCTTTGTGCCATCCTCATCACTTACCTTCTCACCTACCCTTTAAGTCATCTGTAAGCTTGGTGATAGTACAGTCACTTTCCTCATCCAAGTCATTGACATATTTGTATCATTGTCCATTTATGAAGTTACATTGGCCATTTTCCAATTGTCCAGGACTTTTCCAAAATCTAAGGATTCCCGGAAGATTGCTGTCTCTGTAGATACTTCCTTTAATATCCTAGGATGCATCCCATCAGGTCTAGGTGACCTATCAGTCTTTCACCCCATTAGTTTCGCCAGTATTTTGTCTCTCGTGATAGTTATATTTCTTTCTACTCAAACGTTTGCTCTTTGATTATTTACTATTTTTGCATATTAGAATTTTAATATTATTAGTTTCCTTTACTGTGAAGATTGATGCAGAATATTTATTTATCTCCTCTGTCATTTCCTGTTTTCCCATTATTATTTCCCCAGCCTCATTCTTTCATCGACCTATGTTCTTTTTGGCCTCTTTCCTTTCCTTTTTACATACTTTAAGAAGCTCTTGCTATGATTGTTATGTTATATGCTAGTTTATTCTCAAAGTATATTGTCTCCCTCATTTTTATTTTTTGGTTGTCCTTTGTTGGGTCTTAAAACTTCCCCAATCCTCTGGTCTGCCACTAATTTTTTCCACATTATATGTTTTTTCTTTCAATCTGACACTATCCTTAACTTAGATAAAACCAAGGGCTATAGATGCTGAAAGTCTGAATCAAAAACAGAAACTCAGCTGATCTGGCAACATCTGTGGAGACAAGGGCCAGTTCTCCTCACCGTCACCAATGGAAGTCATGTTTGGGGGACAGGTTTAGGTGAACTTGCCAAGATGTAACCTGATCGTATTCTTAGGAACACAGGAGAAACATCTTGAGGAAGAAGAGATGATGGGAATAGCACATGACTGACATGCAGGTGAGATTGTGCATTGGACAAGAAATCCAGGTCAGGCATAACCTTTGTGGAGGGGGCATAGATATGTGGGGGCTGTGTGTGAGGGATAGATGTAAGTATGTCTGGGCTTAGGTGGGTGTGGGTCTGTGGCGTATTCAATCTTCTGGTTAGACAGGTTTGCTGAGCTCCCTGCAATGTTTATACATTGTCAGCAGGTTTAAAATAAAAGAACATACTTGAAGTTTACCAATCTCATAGATTGCTCCTACTTACTTAGAGTTTAGGGACAGCATGGTGGCACAGTGGTTAGCACAGTTGCCTCAAGACCAGGGACCAAGGTTTAATTCCAGCCTTGGGTGATTGTCTGTGTGGAGTTTGCACATTCTTCCTGTGTCTGTGACTCAAGTAGTTCCACATGGTGTGATGAAATTGTGGCTTTAAGAGGTGTATTTTGTCCTGATTTTTGTTTGAAGAGTGGTTTTAAGACAGAGCTAGCGAGTTGTCAATCGAAAGCCCTGAAAGTAAAATTCAGGGCAGCATGGCAGCTCAGTGGTTAACACTGCTGCCTATCAGTGCCAGGGACCTGGGTTCAATTCTAGCCTCAGGTGACCATCTGTGTGGAGTTTGCATGTTCTCCTTGTGTCTGTGTGGGCTTCCTCTGGGTGCTCCGCTTTCTTCCCACAGTACAAAGATATGCAGTCTAGGTGGATTGGCCATGCTAAACTGCCCATAGTATCTAGGGATGTGTAGGCTAGGTGGGTTAGCCATGGGAACTGCAGGGTTATAAGGATAGGGTGGGATGCTGTGTTGGGCTGAATGGCCTCTTTCTACACTGCAGGGATTCTATTCTATAAGCTTGTGAGGCCTTGGTTTTGTTTTAAAGTTGGAACTGTAGAAGCAGCCTGAATGGGTGGGGTCAACCTCCCACAGAACCAGGATTTTTAGTTTTAGTTTTTCAGTAGCAGTTGCTGGTATTTGAAGCTGGGTTTGGAAGCTACATCATATCTCTCCCTGCTGTGCTCTCTGTTTTCTCACAATGTTTTTCTTCCTGGACTGGAGAATTGCCTGTAGGAAATCTATTTTCCTGAACTTGTTTCTTGCCAATGTTGTGTTTATGGAATTACTGTTTAGTAGTTAAATAATCTATTATTCTGGTAAGTTTTCCAATAGAGTTAAGTAATTCCTTTTTTCCTTTTGTTGTATTTTAACTATAGTGCATGAATAAAGTGTGTTTTGCTTCAAATCTGGTAGTTTGGCCAATTGAATTACACCCGGAATGCAACATCTTACAAAACTGACAGCTTCTGAGGAGCAACAAGTAGAAGCTAATGATTTTTGTTAGTCTTTTGGTTAAAAGAAAACTGTGAAAAGAAGAATGAAAGAAAATGCAACTATAATGTAAGACATAATAGTGTAAGTATTCAGATTCAGCAAACTACAAAACACAGGGCAAACTTTGGAGCAGGATTTCTTCATACCTGTGAGGTTATAGAGTTCAGGTACATATTTATTCTGAAGCAGTCTCTCAGGACAGGGGAAGGCATCATTAAGATGAAGAGAATGAAGAAGAATTGAGATGAATGGTCTTTTTGAATCAAGGCAATTGCTGCTTTTACTGAATGCATGCTCTTAAATGTCACGTAGGAACCTCACCATTAATACAGACATCGCCAATTATAGTAATTACTTTAATTACAGATGCTTTCAGTGACATTTAAAATGGGTCACTTGCTGTTTTAAAAGTGGCCACCTTCACTCAGGATATTGATCATATTAATAATCACAACACCAATGAAGGCTTTATCTCAAAATGGGGAATAGTATTCTTGTCCAAATGCAAATATTTGAGGAACAGCAACATTTATCTCAGTCCCTCAAATCTGACTAATAAATTTGACCTAATGACAGTACGGAAGCATTTAAATGAAAAGTCACTTTTGTATACACGCCTTACCAGAGTACTTTGAAAAGTATGTCAAAAAAATGTAAAAGAAAGTGAAGAAGAATTTGAAAAAGAGTGTGAAAATATGGGAAAGGAAAGTAAGGGAAGGTATTTAGACACAATAGCTCAGTCAGAAAGGACACCTCTGTCCTGTAAAATATGATGATTGCATGATATCAAATGATTGAAGCAAATTATTCATTTCAATAACATTCTGGATGGTCTTTATACTGTTATAGATGTTTTCAGTTTACCAACAAACACAACAAAAATATTCCCATGTAGAAGCATCAGATTTTCCAAAATTTTCTGCTGTTTTGGGTGATCATTGGGGAAAGGTTCTAGTGATGTATATCCCCCAGAAATTCAGGAAAAATTCTACTTTGAATCTACGTGTTTGTGCGACCCTGTGTACTGGTGTGACCCTGTGTATTAGTGGTATTGTGTAATAAGGTAGCCTCCTGACTTCAGAATGAAGAATGAATATAATAAGGTAGATGAAGAAAAGACTATGCATATGAAATAATTTAAATGCATTTCGACCAAGATTACAATTACTTACTGAAGGTCCCAGCGCTATGTTAAGAGCATTTCAATGACACATTTTAACATCATAAGGTATTTTCAGGCACTTCACTAAGACAAAGAAAAACTGACTGGAAATAGGAGAAAGATAAACAGAAGTGGCTGAAGGTTTAGACCTGAGCTTTTAAGGAAGGAGAAGAAATTAAATCATCAAGAACTCTTCATTTATTAACAAGAGCCTTCTGTAATAGACTGTGGTAATGTGTCACTTCATGCGGCACAATTTGATATTACTTCTTTCATCACTGAAATTTAACACTTATTTCAAAAACTGTGTTTTGTTCATAAAGCTTATAAAGATCTGTTCCAAAAAAATCAAGTAAAATGCTATATAAAGTGTCCATGGTTCATTTTCAAAAATTGTACTTCAGTAAAATCTACTTGAAGATGAAGAAGGCATCATCTGTGAAGTCCCAACAGCCATTAGCAGTGGAGAATCTGAGGGACAAGATAAATTGACAGTTTCAAGCTGGCCCTTTCCGGTTACATCAAAGTACTGTCAAGGGTGGGCAACATTGAAGAACAGTGAGAAATCCTCAAAAGAGGAATCAAGGAGAGTGCAGAAAATGTAATTGGGCAAAAGAGGAAGAATAATAGATCAACAATGAATCACTGACCCAAAATGGATTGATCAATGAAACAAAGCTTACAAAGAGAAAATGGGATCAGAAAAAGAACAACAAGCAAATATGAGATGGTGAACAGAAATGCACAAAGGATAAAGCTGTGAAGAAGAGCTGCAGAGGATGGTGAGGATGGATAGAGTCAACAGGAAGGGTGGCTCAAGAAGCAGAAAATCAGAACAACACCAAGACAATGTCACTGTAGGAGCCTTGGCAAAATAAAAAAAAAGAACTGGATATGGAAAGAAGTTTCTCCACTGGTTGAGGCCATAACCAACACAAAGGAAGGTGCTTGTGTGTTGGAGGCCAAACATCTGAGCTACAGGACTTTTTTCTTCAGGATTGTGACCTAGGCCTAACCTTCCAGGAAGGACTGTAAGAAAAGGGGTAATCTGCCATGGGTGTCTAAAGAAATAAGGGAGGCTATCAAATTGAAAGAGAAGGCATATAAAGTGGCCAAAAACAGCATGAAATGAGAAGATTGAGAAAACTTTAAAGGTCAACAGAAAGCCACAAAAAGAGCGATAAAGAAAAGTAAGATAGAACATGAGAAAAAACTAGCACAGAATATAAAGACAGATAGCAAAAGTTTCTATAAATATATAAAACGAAAAAGAGTGGCTAAAGTAAACGTTGGCCCTTTAGAGCATGAGAAGGGGAATTTAGTTATGGGATATGATGAAATGGCCGAGGCATTGAACAGGTATTTTGTATCGGTCTTCACAGTGGAGGACACTAATAACATGCCAGTAATTGACAAAGAGACGAAGGTAGGTGAGGACCTGGAAACAATCATTATTACGGAAGAGGTAGTGTTGGGCAAGCAAATGGAGCTAAGGATTGATAAGTCTCCTGGCCCTGATGGAATGCATCCCAGGGTACTAAAAGAGATGGCGGGAGAAATAGCAGGTGCACTGGCGGTAATTTTCCAAAATTCGCTGGACTCTGGGGCAGTCCCAGCAGATCGGAAAACAGCAAATGTGATGCCACTGTTTAAAAAGGGAAGTAGACAAAAGATGGGGAGTTATAGACCGGTTAGCTTAACCTCTGTAGTGGGGAAGATGCTTGAGTCTATTATCAAGGAAGAAATAGCAAGGCATCTTGACAGAAATTGTCCAGTTGGGCAGATGCAGCATGGGTTCATGAAGGGCAGGTCATGCTTGACAAATCTTTTGGAATTCTATGAAGACATTATGAGCAAGGTGGACAATGGAGACCCAGTGGATGTGGTGTACCTAGGTTTCCAAAAGACCTTCGACAAGGTGCCGCAGAAGAGGCTACTGCATAAGATAAGGATGCATGGTGTTAAGGGTAAAGTATTAGCATGGATAGAGGATTGGTTGACTAACAGGAAGCAAAGAGTGGGGATAAATGAGTGCTATTCTAGCTGGCAGTCAGTGACTAGTGGTGTGCCTCAGGGATCGGTGTTGGGACCGCAATTATTTACAATTTATATAGATGATTTGGAGTTGGGGACCACGTGTAGGGGGTCAAAGTTTGCAGATGACACTAAGATGAGTGGCAGAGCAAAGTGTGCAGAGGACTGTGAAACTTTGCAGAGGAACATAGATACATTGAGTGAGTGGGCAAAGGTCTGGCAGATGGAATACAATGTAAATAAATGTGAAGTCATACATTTTGATAGGAGTAATAGTAAAGAGGATTATTATTTGAATGGTAAAAAGTTGCAGCATGCTGCTATGCAGAGGGACCTGGGTGTCCTTGTGCATGAATCACAGAAGGTAGGTCTGCAGGTACAACAACTAATTAGGAAGGCAAATGGAATTTTGTCCTTCATTGCTAAAGGGATTGAAATTAAAAGCAGAGAGGTTATGTTGCAGCTGTACAAGGTGCTGGTGAGGCCACACCTGGAGTACTGTGTGCAGTTTTGGTCTCCTTACTTGAGAAAGGATGTACTGGCACTGGAGGGGGTGCAAAGGAGGTTCACTAGGTTGATTCCGGAGTTGAGGGGGTTGGCTTATGAAGAGAGACTGAGTAGATTGGGATTATATTCATTGGAATTCAGAAGATTGAGGGGGATCTTATAGAAACATATAAAATTATGAAGGGAATAGACAAGATAGAAGTAGAGAGGATGTTTCCACTGGCAGGTGAAGCTAGGACAAGAGGGCACAGCCTCAAGATTAGAGGGAGCAGATTTAGGACTGAATTGAGAAGGAATTTCTTCACCCACAGCATTGTTAATCTATGGAATTCCTTGCCCAGTGAAGTAGTTGACGCTACTTCAGTAAACGTTTTTTAAAAAAAGTAGATTTTTTTTGAACAATAAAGGAATTAAGGGATACGGTGAGAACGCGGGTAAGTGGATCTGAGTCCACGAAAAGATCAGCCATGATCTTATTGAATGGCGGAGCAGGCTCAAAGGGCCAGACGGCCTACTCCTGCTCCTAGTCTTTATGTTCTTATGTTCTACTAACCTCATCCCGTCCCCTTGACCTGTCTGTCCTCCCTGGACTGACCTATCTCCTCCCTAACTCCCCACCTACACTCACCTTTACTGGCTCCAACCCCGCCTCTTTGACCTGTCTGTCTCCTCTCCACCTATCTTCTCCTCTATGCATCTTCTATCTGCCTCACCCTCGCTCCCTATTTATTTCAGAACCCCCTTCCCCTCCCCCATTTCTGAAAAAGGGTCTAGGCCTGAAACGTCAGCTTTCCTGCTCCTCTGATGCTGCTTGGCCTGCTGTGTTCATCCAGCTCTACACCTTGTTATCTCAGAAAGTTTGAAAGTCTTGAAAGCATGCTTTGAACTTTAAGTGAACGTAGCTGATGAATGTTATGAATGTTAAGGCCCATAAAGATTTTATTGATCAATATATGACTGCATTAACACAGCTTACAGAATCCTGTGGGTTTGTACAGCTAAAACATGATCTAAATAATGACAGAATCGTAACTGGCATAACTGATCATTTGCACTAGGGACAGGAGAGACCTACTCTCAAAAAAGTCACACCATACTTGTAGCAAGGATCTGACCTGAAGGCAAGAACCAAGACCTGGAGTTCCTGGAAAGAGACAGCAAGCAAAAGCTGCTACTCTCAGGCAGAGCTGCCAGGCCCACTGCTGCCAGGCCCACTGAGTTTCTCCAGCAAATTCTATTTTTGTTTCAGATTGCACCTACAGAATGGTTTGGACTTAAGCTGGAAAATTTAAGAGTGCGCATAAACACAGCCAATCTAAATAAAGCTGTGAAGAAATCTCACTACCCTATGCTAACTTTCAAAGGAATTTTGCCATAATTTTCAAAGGCAAAGGTCCTTATTACCCAGCTGTGAAGGACAGTCACTGGCAAGTGAAGCTGGATGAAAGCAGCTACTTTCTATGTTCAATGTGGATGTCATTTTGGAGATACAGATGCTGCAAGCTGTTTTTTTTATTTCCTTGAGTCCAAAGGAATATCAAATCAAGCAGTATTAAAATGTCAGTGATCTTCCAAGGTGGAAGCTGCAAAGGATAATTTTAATTATTGTTTTATGGTTATGAAGATACAATGGAAGCCATTGAGGACCATGGTCAGAATCTATTGCAAATACTAGACAGAATTTTCCAGATGAACCTGAAGCTGAACTAGAAAATCTCCGATTGAAGATGACCAAAGTCCAGTATATGGGCTATGTACTGATAGCAAAAGGTCTGTGTCCAGATCCTGAAAAGGTGAGAGCCGTAGCACATCAATACACTCAAAACATTATCTCTCTTTCTCTCTCCATAGATGCTGCCAGGCCTGCTGAGTTTCTCCAGCACTTTCTGTTTTTCTTTGTTCTTTTTTAAATTTATTCATTTTGTGGGATGTGAGAGTCGCTGGCTGGCCAGCATTTATTGCCCGTCCCTAGTTGTCCTTGAGAAGGTGGTGGTGACCTGCCTTCTTGAATCACTGCAGTTCACCTCCTGTGGGTTGACCCACAATGCCATTAAGGAGGGAATTCCGGGATTTTAACCCAGCGACAATGAAGGAATGGCAATGTATTTCCAAGTCAGGATTATGAGTGGTTCAGAGGGGAACTTAAAGGTGGCGGTGTTCCTATAGATCTGCTGCCCTTGTCTGTCTAGATGGAAGTGGTTATGGGTTTGTAAAGTGGTATCTGAAGATCTTTGGTAAATTTCTGCAGTGCATCTCGTAGATAGTACACACTGTTCTACTGAGCATCGGTGGTGGAGGGAGTGGATGTTGTGGATGTAGTGCCAATCAAGTGGCTGCTTTGTCCTGGACGGTGTCAAGCTTCTTGAGTGTTGTTGGGGCTGCACTCATCCAGGCAAGTGGGGAGTATTCCATCACACTCCTGACTTGTGCCTTGTAGATGGTGGACAGGCTTTGAGGAGTCAGGAGGTGAGTTACTCGCCACAGTATTCCTAGCTTCTGACCTGCTCTTGTAGTCACTGTGTTTATGTGATGAGTCCAGTTCGGTTTCTGATCAAGGATAACCCCCAGGATGTTGATAGTGGGCGATTTAGTGATGGTAACACTATTAAATGTCAAGGGGTGGTTCGATTGTCTCTTGCTGGTGATGGTCACAGACTGGCATTTGTGTGGCACGAATGTCACTTGCCACTTGTCAGCCCAAGCCTGGATATTATCCAGATCTTGTTGCATTTGAACACAGACTGCTTCAGAGTCTGAGGAGTTACGAATGGTGCTGAACATTGTGCAATCATCAGCGAACAACCCCACTTCTGACCTTATGATGGAGGGAAGGTCATTGATGAAGCAGCTGAAGATGGTTGGCCCTAGGACACTACCCTGAGGAACTCCTGCAGAGATGTCCTGGAGCTGAGATGATTGACCTCCAACAACCACGACCATCTTCCTTTGTGTCAGGTATGACTCCAACCACCGAAGCGTTTGCCCCCGATACCCATTGATTCCAGTTTGGCTAGAGCTCCTTAATGCCACACTCAGTTGAATGCAGCCTTTATATCAAGGGCTGTCACTCTCACCTCACCTCTGGAATTCAGCTCCTTTGTCTATGTTTGAACTAAGGCTGTAACAAGGTCAGGAGCTGAGTGGCCCTGGCGGAACCCAAACTGGGCGTCACTGAGCAGGTTACTGCCGAGCAGGTGCTGCTTGATAGCACTGATGGCACCTTCCATAACTTTTCTGATGATCAAGAGGAGACTGATGGGGCAGTAATTGGCCGGGTTGGACTTGTCCTGCTTTTTTTGTACAGGATATACTTGGGCAATTTTCCACATTGTTGGGTAGATACCAGTGTAACTGTACTGGAATAGCGATAAGTTCTGGAGCACAAGTCTTCAATATTATTGCCGGAATGTTGTCAGGGACCATAGCCTTTGCAGTATCCAGTGTCTCCAATTGTTTCTTGATATCACGTGGAGTGAGTCAAATTGGCTGAAGACTGGTATCTGTAATGTTGGGGACCACTGGAGGAGGCCGAGATGGATCATCCGCTCGGCACTTTCAGCCAGGTGTTAATGGAAGTGGATGAGTCAGATCAAAAAAAAGTGCCTGGCCATTGCCTTTGCCTGTTAATATTTTCATCAATTACTGCTTCAAAGAGATAGAGTGACGGTCAAGTCTGACTTCAAGTGACTTCAAAGCATTTTCCTCAAGCCACTTCTCTCTACTCTGAAGAATCTGCAAAAGAATATTACTCCAGTTACAGAGATATCTAGACATACAGGCAAAGGTAACAAATACTGTCAAGTGTAGCATTCCCTTTGAAGAAAGTGGAGGATGCAATGCCAGAGTGTGAAATATTCCAGCTCCAAGCCAAACTCAGCATGACTGACAAAATCAGAAGTTGCTAGAAAAGCTTGAGCAGGTCTGGCAGCATCTGTTAATGTTTCGGGTCCAGTCACCCAGCCTCAGAACTTCCTCAGGATCAGTGAGCAGGTAATTGTTGACAGTGTCACTCAATTGCATAGTTGATGACACTTTCCGTCACTTTGTTGATGATTGACAGTAGACTGATGAAGTAATAATTGGCCAGATCAGATTTATCTTGTACTGTTTTTGGAGAGGCTATACCTGTGCAATTTTCCGCATTGGGCAGATGCTAGCATCATTTTGAGCTATCGTGCTGCAGAGTTTGGTCAACTTATTCAAACACACTTCTCTCATAACACAAAAAAAGCAAAGAACTAAAGATTTCATCTTGTTGTGTTCCTATGCTGATCAGAGGAAACCCCAAATTGAGAGAGCAGCTCAACCTGTTCCACAGTGAAAGCTTTTTCCATGGCCATGTCCATCAACCTGTCATTACTTGGCAGCAGGTGCCCTTTTATAAAGTATAATTAAAATGTCAGCTTCTCTCTTATGCTTCCTCAGAGGCAAAACAATCTGTTCTGCAAAAACCATTTCAGGCACTTACCCTGTCACAAGACATCTGCACTCTGACTGGAAGTTCTGAACTTTTAGACATGCCCTGCCTCTTGCCTCTGACTGAAGGTCTTCAATACTCTTTGAAAATATCTTTTGAGCTTAAAGCTAACATCTTACTCGCAGTATTTTTATAATTCAGACAGTTACAAAAATTATGGGTTCTATTTTAACTGGCAGTGAGTTTGATGAGTGAGACTTGCATTTCATAATCAGCAGCCAGGATAGGAGGGAGGGCTAACAATGAAATCTCTCTACTGATTATTGCTGGAAATGTGTAGATATGGACTGCATTTGAACAAGATCCAGGCTGCAGTGGGAGTAGATTCATATCTTCTGCAGGGAGGCCTCAGACACACCCGCCTTTATCTTCAACTGAGGATTCCTTGCTACTGTGGTCAATGGAGCCCTTAGCTGTATTCACCTCATCTCCCACATTTCTGCCCTCACCCCTTCTCTTCCCTCCCACAACTGTAGGGTTCCCTGGTCCTGACCTAACATCCCACCAGCATCTGCATTCCAAAGCTCATAAGCTACCATTTCCACACTCCAATGGGACGCTACAACTAGCACATATTCCCCTCCCTTGTCAGCCTTCTGCAGGGATCATTCCCTCCAGGGCACCCTGGTCCATTCCTCCCCATATCCCCATGACACCTTCCCTTGCAATAGTGGAAGGAGTAACACCTACCTACTTACTTCCTTTCTGCTCAACACCCAAAGCCCCAGACACACCTTCCAGGTGATAAAATGATTTACGTGCACTTCAAAAATAGCCTAATGTATTCGCTGTTGACAGGTGATCTCATCTACACTGATGAGATAAAACAAAAACCATTTTGCAGAACACCTATGTTCTGTCCATAAAAATCACACCAAGCTTTCAGCTGTTTGCTACTTCAATACACCTCCATGTTCCCATGCCAACATTTCTGTCTCAGGCCTATTGCAGTGTTCCGGTGTTTGCGAGTTCAAAGAACAAGAATTAACTTAACACTTGGGTCTCTGCAGCCTCGAGGTCTCAACATCGAGTTCATTAACACTAGAGGCTGATTCTATCCTTCCATGTTTTTTACCCAGCCTACACCCAGTCCTATTATAGCATGAGATAGTAGAAACTGCAGATGCTGGAGAATCTGAAATACCAAGGTGTAGAGCTGGATGAACACAGCAGGCCAAGGAGCATCAGAGGAGCAGGAAGCTCATTTCTGAAGAAGGGTCTAGGCCCGAAACGTCAGCCTTCCTGCTCCTCTGATGCTCTTGGCCTGCTGTGTTCATCCAGCTCTACACCTTGTTATCTCTGTTACAGCATGAGTTGTTTTTAGTACAGTCACCCACTCCCACCCACTCTCAGGCCTAGTATCACATTACTTGCCTTGCTTTGAGTACAGACTACTCATTCTCTGCTACCCTCAGCTCTTGTTATCACATATTCAGCTTCTCTTCTATGTGGCCTACTATCAGGAACCTCCTTGTTTGCCCACCTCTTTCATATATATCTCTTTCTAAGCTCCATCTCCACCTATCTGCCCTCCCAATGCCTTAAAAACCTAGCCTTTTGCACAAATGCAAGTTTTTCCTAGCTGTTATCAGTTCTGATGAAGAATCACCAGACTCAAAATGTTAATTCTGCTTTCTCCCACAGACGCTGCCAGACCTGCTGAGCTTTGCCAGCGATTTCTGTTTTCGTTTGGGAACAGAATAGAACCTATTGTCTGTCAGTGACAAATGGGACAAAGGAGTTGGTGCCTGTACAACAGTAAGAGTCAGAGGGCTTGTGTTTATGGGGTGATATGTCTCCTCCCCTCCCAAACTTCATCTGTGATGTAAAGGTGCCGGTGTTGGACTGGGGCGGACAAGGTCAGAAATCACACGACATGAGGTTTAGTCCAACAGGTTTATTTGAAAACACAAGCTTTCAAAGCTTTGCTCCTTCTACAGGTGTTAGTGAGAGAGGTAGTATCAGACACAGAATTTGTAAGTAAAAGATAAGAGGGTCATACCACTAATCAGGATGTATTAAACAAACCTGAGATTCTGTTAAATCTTTAACCAGCTAGAAGGCTTTAATTGATTAATATGTATACGTAAATCCCCAAATTCCTTGGTTTGGAGTCAGACTGATTTTATTTCTAAAGTAGGAATTTATAAAATGCCACACTGACTGACTGTCTATAAATTATGTGCTTTTTGAAATATATCTGCAAATACAAATATACCCCATAGATTTACAAGCATGCGAGAGAGCGAGCATGTGAGCGCGTGAGACAGCAGTGTATATGGTGTGTGTGGGAGAGAGAGTATATGTGTACGAGAGAGTATCTGTGTGTGACTGTGAATGAGTGAATGAGTGAGTGTGTGAGAGAGACAGTGTGAATATGAGAGGATCTGTGTGATTGTGTGTGTGTGTGTGTGTGTGTGTGTGTGTGTATGTGTGTGTGTGTGTGTGTGAGTGTGAGAGAGAGTGTATAGTGTCGTGGGTCACCTGTAGTGTGACATGAGCCCAAGATTCTGTTTGAGGCCATCCTCATGGGTACCAAACCTGGCTATCAGCCTGTGTTCAGCGACTCTGCGTTATTGTGTATCCCGAAGTCCACTTTGGAGGATGTTTACCTGAGGATCCGAGGCTGAATGTCCTTGACTCCTGAACTGGGAGGGAACATCCCTGTTTGGTGATTGTTGCGCAGTGTCCATTCATCCATTGTTGTAGCGTCTGCATGGTTTCACCAATATACCCTACCTCGGGGCATCCTTGCCTGCAGCGTCTGAGATAGACAACGTTGGCCGAGTCACATCAGTATCTGCTGTGCACGTGGTGGGTGGTGTTCCCACGTGTGATGGTAGTGTCCGTTTCGATGATCTGAAATGTCTTGCAGAGGTTGCCATGACAGGGTTGTATGGTGTTGTGGTTAGTGTTGTCCTGAAGGCTGGGTAGTTTACTCTTTAAGGTTTGGCGGTTGTTTGAAGGCGAGAAGTGGAGGCGTGGGGAAGATCTTAGCGAGGTGCTCATCAACATCAATTGCATAGTTTCTGCCCTCCCAGGAGATACCGTACAACAAAGGTTACCCCACCGGTCATATCCTGTGTCTTCTGTGGAGGTCATTCCGCTGTGGCAGGTCGGAACTGACAATGAGTTGAGCATCGTATCCTGTTCCAATGAGGGCATCCTTCAACACCTTCAGGTGTCCGTCACGTTCCTCCTCATCTGAACAGATCCTGTGCATGTACAGGACTTGTCCGACGGGGATGGATGTTTTAATACATTTAGGGTGGAAGCTAGAGAAGTGCATCATTGAGAGGTTATCCGTAGGCTTGCAGTAGAGAGATGTACTGAGGTGTCCGTCCCTCATGGCGATGCATGTGTCCAAGAATGAGACTGATTCTAAAGAGTAATCTGTGGTAAGTCTGACTATGGGAAGAAAACTTGTTGATATCACTATGAAGTTGTTTCAGTGATTCCACGCCATGAAGCCAAAGGAAGAAAATGTCATCAATGTATCTGGTGTACAGCGTTGGTCGGAGGTTCTGTGCAATAAAGAAGTCTACTTCAAACCTGTGCATGAAAATGTTGGCATATTGGGGACCATGATCCCCATGGCTGTTCCGTGTGTCTGGATGAAGAACTGGTTGTCGAAGGTGAAGACATGGTCGTGGACAAAGTTATAGGATGGCGTCTGGAAATTGGGTGTTGGTGGTATTGAGTCTGAGGCTGTTGTGGCGATGCTGTTGCCGGGGGGGATGCTGGTGTAGAGTGCCGAAACTTTCATTAAAACAATCAGGAGATCTTTCCTAGCAGACAACTGATTGGCTTCCCTGCAGCCATTTAACAGCTGACTGGCCATGAAAGATTCAAGGGACCAAAACCCTGTCAGAGAGTTACTGGCCAAGGGATGGCGTGTTGGGGCTTAGGAGGCCATGGAGGAAGGAGGACATAGATGAGGGGGTCAAGTCTTGTTAAGGCCCTCCAATGGGTGCAGGCAGCCTCATAATGAAAGACCTAGCCCCTCTCCTGCTCCACCGTACACATCAGCCCCCAAAGAGGAACTGGCTGCACTGAGCTTTTGATCCCATGGAGAGGAGACCTATAGCAAGGGCAGGCTCTCCCAGCCTTGGAACCTGCTGAGTTAGTTGTGTATAATCAAATCCCGAGTCTTCAGTGAAGGGAAAAAAACAATGTTCTGATTAAAGGCAATGTGAAAAACGGTGGTATTTGCTATAATGTAGTTTTAGTTTACTCCATCTACATTGTTTACAGCAGAATCTGATCTAGCAACAGCACAGACAGGGAAAAAAATTGCCAAAACGCACTCAGGCTGGAACAATCACTGCTCACACGACAAACACATCCAGCTTTAGTCAATAATGGATTTTGAGCAAGCACTGAAACAAACAGCCCATTTAGCTCTTGCTCTGGTTCTCTTCTTTCAAGTTGAACTCCTCTTTGTTTTTTAACTCTCTCATTACAGGACACAGTCTCCACCAGTGAGCTCCACTTGCAGGGCTCTCTACATTTATCCCGTTCATTGCTCTCTCATGATAATAAACTGGAGAAGATGCTCCAGGGCAGAAACCAGCTGGAGGACTCTTGTGATGCAGTGGGAGTGTCTGGGTGGGTGTTGGAGGTAGGGTGATGGTAGTAGGAATGGTGTAGGGATGGGATTGGCAGTGGGGATGTGTGTAGGGGATTGGGGGGAGTGGGTGGGGTGGCAATGGGTGTAGGAGTGTGTGGGGGGTGAAGATCGGGGGTGGGAGTGTGTATGGGGGACTGGGTGGGCTGTGTCTGGGGTGGTTAGGTGGGGGCAGTGGGTGGGGTTGGGTCATTGGGAGTGTGGTGGAGCCTGGGGTGGCATTGTGTGGGTGGGTGAATGTGGTGGAAGTGGGGCATTGGGAGTGGGGGTGGGAGTGAGGGGTTTGGGAGAGGGATGGGGTAGGGAATGAGGGTGGTGGGTTGATTGGGGTGGAGAGTGGAGGGGTTTTGGGTAGTACTGTGTGGGAATGTAAGTGAGGCAGTGGGGGGTTTTGGGAATGGGTAAAAGGTGTGACTGGTGGTTGGGGTGGAAGTGGGACTGGGGACGGATAACCGCATCGGAAAGTAGCAATCACCTCACTAATGTGTTAAACTTCTTTTCAGCTCATTGGGTTTGAGAAAAGCTCAATTGCAGTGTTCGTTCAACACAGGTTTTGGTTTTATGCTTCTCAGCATCTCAAAATGATTGTCTTCTCTTGCTACCAGCTCCACATTTTGTCTTTGAACTGGCTCTATGGCACACCCTCAATCCATTTACAGGACACTTCCGCACTTCAATGGTGTCCTTTGGAACAGATAGACACCCAGCCTGAGGATTGAACCTAACCATATGTCAGGGATCCTCACTTGCTCTCCTAGCAGTCACTCATTTCTTGGATGCTTACATAATCTCTGTCTTGCCTTAACTTGACTTTTTACAACTTGCCTCCTCAGCCAGCTCTAACAGTTGCACAATCATTCTATCCTGCCTTTTAGCACAGACATGAAGCCAGGCCGTCTTCAGTCAAGGGGATAGCTCCTTGTCAATGTCAATCTTTCCCCTGCACCATGAGTCGGTGATGTACAAAATGAACTCAAGCGGGTGGGGGGCAGTGTTATCAGATGTCAACGCTACTGGGAATTGTGGGGAATAGAGGCAGCATGCTAGGATGCAGAACAGATGAGAACTGTGCAGGTGGGCAACATATAAGGGGACAGATGATAGAAGATGGATGCGGGAAAAGGGGTTGGTGTGACAAGGGGTCATCAACAGTCAGCACCAGCTTGGCTTCAACGGGGGACAGTGTATTATGTGTCTGGCAGGATGATGTGATATACCCAGTGCTTGGGGTGGGGTTGGAGGTGGTGAGGGTGGCGTGCGGCAGTAGAATGACAGCATGAACAGTTCAATAAGTAGGTTTGTGGGGACTTGGGGAAGTTCAAAGCTGATGGGGTTGATAGGGAAGGCAACCAGGAGGGAATGTGTAAAATTGGGAGGTCATCCAGAGTAACAGGCTGAGTCTATGACTCACTGCGTGAGGAGTGACTGCAGTTTCCTTCCATCCTGCTGTGAATAACAGGTGGACCATGGAGCTGGAAATGGCTGTGATCACACCCTGAGTGGGCGGGGAACATGCTTCGGTCTGTAAGGGAGAGACCTTCAATTTTAAGTAACGTGAGGCCTTTCAAAAGGCAACAGCATGACACAGACACCCACACAGTCCACATGCTGCATGTGAACCTTATGCTTTAACCTGCCTTGTGGAGTCCAAATCATGACCCCAAGCCTCTCGCTCACGTGTTGCAGCATCAGGATTCAATCCCACTGTGAAGCATAAGCAATATATTGCAGCCTGGAAAAATACACTCTAGTTCCCAAAGTAACAAGCACCATGCAAGGTCCCACAGCCTGCACTGATGCTGGAACTGCTCACTTCACATCTTGCTCGATCAAAGCTCATGTAGCACTCAGGGTCGCTGGGCCCTGTACCTTCAATCTTGTGGTTGCAGTGAGATAGACGTTCACTCACGCAGTTGACAAACACTGAATAGATATTTACAAACTTGATAACGTATTTACAATGTTCACCCTAAAATCTGATTTGTCCAGTACCACCATCAGCTAGGATCGGAACAGTTGTGATTATAATTTCACCAAGTTCCTCTCTCCCTTCCACCTCTTGATTTATGGCTATTACTGTATCGTTCATAATGAGGACAGAAACAAAATAATTATTCTTCCTCTCTTGGTGGAGATGTCACTGACCGGCACTTGTGTGGTGTGAATGTTCCTTGCCATTTATCAGCCAAGCCTGGATATTGTTCAGATCCTGCTGCATTTGGACACGAGCTGTTTCAGTACCTGAGGAGTTGTAAATGATGTTAAATTGATGAAGAAGCTGAACATAAGAACTAGGAGCAGGAGTAGGCCGTCTCGCCCTTCGAGCCTGCTCTGCCATTCAATAAGATCATGGCTGATCTTTTCGTGGACTCAGATCCACTTACCTGCATTCTCACCATATCCCTTAATTCCTTTATTGTTCAAAAAAAATCTACCTTATCTTTAAAAACGTTTACTGAAGTAGCGTCAACTACTTCACTGGGCAAGGAATTCCATAGATTAACAACCCTCTGGGTGAAGAAATTCCTTCTCAATTCAATCCTAAATCTGCTCCCTCTAATCTTGAGGCTATGCCCTCTTGTCTGAGCTTCACCTGCCAGTGGAAACATCCTCTCTACTTCTACCTTATCTATTCCCTTCATAATTTTATATGTTTCTATAAGATCCCCCTCAATCTTCTGAATTCCAATGAATATAATCCCAATCTACTCAGTCTCTCTTCATAAGCCAACCCTCTCAACTCCGGAATCAACCTAGTGAACCTCCTTTGCACCCCCTCCAGTGCCAGTACATCCTTTCTCAAGTAAGGAGACCAAAACTGCACACAGTACTCCAGGTGTGGCCTCACCAGCACCTTGTACAGCTGCAACATAACCTCTCTGCTTTTAATTTCAATCCCTTTAGCAATGAAGGACAAAATTCCATTTGCCTTCCTAATTACTTGTTGTACCTGCAGACCTACCTTCTGTGATTCATGCACAAGGACACCCAGGTCCCTCTGCATAGCAGCATGCTGCAACTTTTTACCATTCAAATAATAATCCTCTTTACTATTACTCCTATCAAAATGTATGACTTCACATTTATTTACATTGTATTCCATCTGCCAGACCTTTGCCCACTCACTCAATGTATCTATGTTCCTCTGCAAAGTTTCACAGTCCTCTGCACACTTTGCTCTGCCACTCATCTTAGTGTCATCTGCAAACTTTGACCCCCTACACGTGGTCCCCAACTCCAAATCATCTATATAAATTGTAAATAATTGCGGTCCCAACACCGATCCCTGAGGCATACCACTAGTCACTGACTGCCAGCTAGAATAGCACTCATTTATCCCCACTCTTTGCTTCCTGTTAGTCAACCAATCCTCTATCCATGCTAATACTTTACCCTTAACACCATGCATCCTTATCTTATGCAGTAGCCTCTTCTGCGGCACCTTGTCGAAGGTCTTTTGGAAACCTAGGTACACCACATCCACTGGGTCTCCATTGTCCACCTTGCTCATAATGTCTTCATAGAATTCCAAAAGATTTGTCAAGCATGACCTGCCCTTCATGAACCCATGCTGCATCTGCCCAACTGGACAATTTCTATCAAGATGCCTTGCTATTTCTTCCTTGATAGTAGACTCAAGCATCTTCCCCACTACAGAGGTTAAGCTAACCGGTCTATTATTCCCCATCTTTTGTCTACTTCCCTTTTTAAACAGTGGCGTCACATTTGCTGTTTTCCGATCTGCTGGGACTGCCCCAGAGTCCAGCGAATTTTGGAAAATTACTGCCAGTGCACCTGCTATTTCTCCCGCCATCTCTTTTAGTACCCTGGGATGCATTCCATCAGGGCCAGGAGACTTATCAATCCTTAGCTCCATTTGCTTGCCCAACACTACTTCTTCCGTAATAATGATTGTTTCCAGGTCCTCACCTACCTTCGTCTCTTTGTCAATTACTGGCATGTTATTAGTGTCCTCCACTGTGAAGACCGATACAAAATACCTGTTCAATGCCTCGGCCATTTCATCATATCCCATAACTAAATTCCCCTTCTCATGCTCTAAAGGGCCAATGTTTACTTTAGCCACTCTTTTTCGTTTTATATATTTATAGAAACTTTTGCTATCTGTCTTTATATTCTGTGCTAGTTTTTTCTCATGTTCTATCTTACTTTTCTTTATAGCTCTTTTTGTGGCTTTCTGTTGACCTTTAAAGTTTTCCCAATCTTCTAGTTTCATGCTGTTTTTGGCCACTTTATATGCCTTCTCTTTCAATTTGATAGCCTCCCTTATTTCTTTAGACACCCATGGCAGATTACCCCTTTTCTTACAGTCCTTCCTTTTCATTGGAATATACTTTTGCTGAGTACTTTGAAAAATTGCTTTGAAAGTCCTCCACTGCTCGTCAACTGTCCCACCATAAAATCTTTGTTTCCAGTCTACTTTAGCCAAGTCCTCCCTCATTCTATTGTAGTTCCCCTTGTTCAAGCACAGGACCCTGGTATTGGATTTTATCTTCACACTCTCCATCTGTATTATAAATTCAACCAAATTGTGATCACTCCTTCCAAGAGGATCCCTAACTATGAGGTCATTAATTATTCCTGTCTCATTTCACAGGACCAGATCTAGGATAGCTCGCTCCCTCATTGGTTCCATTACATACTGTTCAAGAAAACTATCACGGATACACTCAACGAACTCCTCCTCAAGGCTACCCTGACCGAGCTGGTTCGACCAATATACATGTAGGTTAAAATCCCCCATGATAATTGCCGTACCATTTTTACAGGCATTAGTTATTTCTTTGTTTATTGCCCGCCCCAATGTGATGTTATTATTTGGTGGCCTATAGACTACGCCTATCAGTGACTTTTTCCTCTTAGAATTTCTAATTTCCACCCAAATGGATTCAACCTCATTCTCCACAGAATCTATATCATCTCTCAGCACCGCCCTGATGGCGTCCTTGAATATCAGAGCTACACCACCTCCCTTACCTTCCTGTCTGTCCTTCCGAATAGTCTGGTACTCTTGGATATTTAACTCCCAGTCGTGACCATCCTGTAACCATGCTCCATGAAACGGTCACTGAGTCTGCACTTGGTCCCACCGATGTAGAGGAGGCCATATCAGGAGCACCGGATACAGTAGACCAGGTTGGAGGATGTACAGGTGAACCCCTGTTGGACATGGAACATTTGTCTTGGGCCTTGGGTGGAGGTGAGAGGGGAGGTGTCAGGGTAGGTGTAGCATCTCCTGGGGTTACAGGGAAAGGTGACGGGTGTAGTGGGGTTGGTGGGCAGTGTGGAGCAGATGAGGGAGTCGTGGAGTGAATGGCCCCTTCGAAAGGCAGATAAGGGTCGGGAGGGAATTAACTCTTTGATTGTGAGATTGGATTGTCAGTGGTGCAAGTGGTCTGCTGTGTTCCTCCAGCTTCACACTGTGTTGACTCTGACTCTAGCATCTGCAGTTCTTGGTATCTTTGAGTGACTTATAACGCCTCAGGTCCTTTCTAAATCTTTCCCCTGTGACCTTAAACCTATGCCCTCCAGTTTTGGAAGCTCCCCATGGGTAAAACGACCTTAGCTATTGACCCTATCCATGCCCCTCGTGATTTTATAAATGTCTATAAGGTCACCCCTCAGCTTCCAATCCTGAAAATAGCCCCAGCCTATTCAGCATCTCCCTGTAGCTCTGACACTCCAATCCTGGAAACATCTTTGTAAATCTTTTCAGAACTTTTTCAAGTTTCACAACATCTTTCCTATAACAGGGAGACCAGAATCATTTGCAGTATTCTAAAAATGGCCTCATCAATGTCCTGCACATCCATAACATCTCCTCCCAACTCCCTTACTCAATGCACTGAGCAATGGGGAAAACGTGGGAACTGGGTGCTCAGCTGGATAATCAGCCATGGTCATGTTGAATGGTGGAGCAATGTCAAAGGCCCACTCCTGCTCCTGTTTTCTTTGTTCCTGTGTTTTTACAACATTTCATTAATGACCTTCAGGAACAGGGTCCTGACCGCTCACTGTTCAATCTATATGTGACTTTAATCCCTATGATAGAGCGAATGATAATCTGTCCTTGCCCTTTTAAACAAATTCTGGAGCTTGCAGGCTGATGAGGTGTTGTACTTTGAAGAAACCTTGCTGACTTGCCATGGGACGTTCTACACACGCGTGCTATTGGCCTGGAGAAATACTTCAGGAAAGTTTGTGCCGTATTGTAAACTGTCTTCTCCATTCCCCCACCAGGTTTAACGATTATTACCCGATGCTGCATCAAATTCAGTAAAACAACAGATTCCTCAAATAATCATTAGGCCCTTCATTGACAGATGAATGAGTCAGGTGGATATCAGCTGCCTAAATACTGAGCTCAGTTCAGGCCTGGGTGAGGGGTGAAGGAGGTAGGTAGGTAGGTAGGTGGGTGCAGGAGGAGATGGAGATGGAGATGGAGATGGACATGGAGATGGACATGGAGATGGAGATGGAGATGGAGATATTCTGGAGAGTACTTTATGTTTGAGTTGTCCCTGACCTGCAAAGGATTATTTGGAGCTGGTGTTAAGATGGGGTCAGATGAGGTGAAGAAGAAATATTGGCTAGATAACCTGATGACCATCTGATTGAGTTAGTGCACAGACATTTCCACAATGGCTGCATTTAAAGAAGGAGGATGTATTGAGGAAAAACAAGAAATGGTGCAAATAGTTTGCAGTTAAAGTTTCCCATTTATAGAAAATACCTAAACGATCTCATAAAAGTCTGAGGACATTATGTGAAATTGCCTCCTGAAAAGTTATCATTAGATTAAAGGCATGTTTAAAAATAACTGGAATGAAGGTAGATTTTTCCAATGAATACCCTGCTGCACTTACTCATTTGCTGAGGTCAAACCAACCTCTGGAAAGTCTCTCACTCGCATTCAAGCAGCTCTCACATTCAGACTGTCAAATTGTTTAGTGCTGTTAGTCAGCAATTTTTAATGCTGTCATTTAATTGCAAAAATTACCAGTGGAAATAATAGGGTAACAATTACTGAGAGAATGCAACATACCATTGAGAGATGGGAATCTATTGTGATGTATTCGATTATTGTATTGTTAATGGTGCTGGGAAATGGAATGTACAGCAACTCATTGTCTCCCGATGTACAGAGTTCAATGCTATTCCTGAACCACTTTAGTACCAGGTTCATTCCCTTCCTGTTTCATTCTGCTTTTTCATAGCTTGTACTCTCTCCTCCTTTAAGAACCTCATTGGATAAGTACCCATTTTTCTCACAATGAGGGACAGCAGTGAATTAAAACCCGATTAATGGGGAATTACAGATAACAAGGTGTAGAGCTGGATGAACACAGGAGGCCAAGCAGCATCATAGGAGCAGGAAGGCTGACGTTTCGGGCCTAGACC
>NC_063368.1:21613888-21624398 GCF_021869965.1 Rhincodon typus
AGGCCCGAAATGTCAGCCTTCCTGCTCCTATGATGCTGCTTGGCCTGCTGTGTTCATCCAGCTCTACACCTTGTTATCTCAGATTCTCCAGCATCTGTAGTTCCTACTATCTCTAATGGGGAATTACAATTTGGTCTGAAAACTAAGGAAGTCACTGGAGATTAAGAATCTACATACAATAGAGGAGCAAAGGAATTTCCTTGAGGCTACAAAGGCACAAATCACTGAACGTTGTGACAAAGATTAAATAACCCCATAATTTGAATTAGCTTTATTGTGACATGTACTCAAATGAGTACGGTGCAAAGTTTACAGGTTGCCATATACAGCGCCATCTTAGATATGAGGTACCTCGGTACAGATTCATCAATAACAATGGCAATCTAAGATTTAAGGGTTACTTCTAGAAGGTTACAACTGAAAAATAGAGGAATCATGTTAATCTGCATTGAATTTTATTTCCACTACAGTGTATGACTGCATGCAGCTCTGGTTCCCACGAGAGGTTACAGTAAAGATTTATGAGGATACCACCAGAAATGCAGCCAATGAGAACACGTGAATCCTGAGCTGTCACATTGAGACCTTTGAAAATTGTGGCCGATTTTGGTGAGTATACGCGGAGACTTGTGAGAAAAAGGAAATCTGGAGGCCACCAATTTCAGATATTCACGAAGATTTCAAATACGGAATTCTGAATAAATGTCTTCACCCGGTGATTCCCACAAGAGGGTAGTGAGACAAATGTAATAGATGCATATAAGGAGGAATCTAAACAAAGATATGAGGGAGAAGGGAATGGAGGATGTTACTAATAGAATTGGATGAGGAAGGAACCTTCAGTGAGGTTTAAATGACAACACGGGCTGATTGGACTAAATGGCCTGTTTCTAGATATTCTCCAAATGTCTGTATGTTCTGTGTAACTCTGTGTGAGTACCTTGGACTGTTTTCTACATCTAAGATGCTATAAAAATGAAAGTTCTTGTTGTTTTTGTGAATGAATGACTTCACATACAATGAATGTTCATGTCATTGTCCCCTAAGGCACAGTCAATATTGAAAGGACGTTCTTAATGAGATAGCTGCCTCATATGATAACTGTTACATTACTCTGGCCACAAGCTGTAACTGCTGCACAAACAGAGCCTATTCAGGACATTGCTATGGTGATCAGGCTAACTGAAGAGGTTCATGTGAAGCTTACATCACAGCGTGCATCAGTTGGGCTGAATGGCCTGTTTCTGTGCTATAAATTTCATGGAGTTCATGCAAAGTTTGAGCTCCAAATTACTGCCTTTGTGATTTTTTTCCATTTGTGTCCACAGAGCTTCCTGCTGGTGTTGAAGTTTGTTACTTGCATCACAGTGATTGACATATTGCTAAGGGGATCAAGAGGCACTTAGATATTTGGGCAGTGAGGAGTGATTGAGAGATTGCTGAGTGATCAGGTGAGTGGAAGTATCTCCAAAACAAAGCTTCTGGTCACACCAGCCTTTAGTGATTCTCCAGCAATGGCTTAACTGCTGGTTGCATGGAAACAGTCTGCTACAGCTTTCTGTCTTTCTCACATTCATTGAGAGGTCACAACTAGCCTTTTCCTCATCCTCCATATGACCCAAACATCATGTCTGCCAGTTTCATACCTTACCCACACTCACTTAGCCCCAATATTGCTATATCTACTCTAATGTCACACATACTATTCTGAGCTACATTTCCTGTAGCACTGACTAAAACTGTCTGTTTCTCAATGGTTTGAATTATGCATCAAATTTTTCCTGTTAACATTATGTTATTTGGAATGTTTTAATTTTGGGAAAACTAGAAAGTTTTAATGGATTACCTTATATTGAATTCTCTTTTTATTTATTTTTGAAAACATGGAAATTCTTTCCTCTGTTCTTTTGTTTCATGATCTCTCTGTTCAATCATTCAATTTTATAGATCTTTTTCCCTTATTTCTTGTGTAATAATTTTCAGAATGTTTATTTTCGAATTCAGTTTGCGTTTTGTTTCTCTACTCTTCATTAGGTTTTCATTCCTCTGTTTCTCCATGTCTTTCATTCACTGCACATTCCGTTTCACCCTTTTCATTGTTTTTCTTTGGGACTTTTCATTTTATTTTCATATTTTAACAAAACTCCATCTTACTTCAACTTTGGTCTGGATCTACTTTGCAATTTAGGATCATTGTGACGATTCTGGCACATTTTGACACTGATCCTCATCCTCCTCCAGTTTACCAAAAAAACTTTTAAAAAAGCACTTTCCTGTTAACCTCCAGCATGAACACGAGTCAATTATCAATAATTGCCTCCATTTCCCTGACAGAGATTATAGCTGAAACGTAGCACATGCTTTAATGACAAGGCTTTTATGCTGTTCAAAATTTGGATGCATTTACGTAAAAAGAAAAAAAAACATAATGAGGACATTAATTTTTTTTCTACAGATAAATAGGCTTCTCTCCATTTTCTCAGATATTCGTACATTGCAACTCAGAGCTTTGTGGCTGTGTTTCATGTTAGACTATATTTGAAACTATTGTTTGAGTAATCACATTTATTTGTGTGAATATCTTAAACTTAAGAAAATAATCTTCAGTATTTTTCTTCATCCAGATAAAGGTAAAATGATTTTAATATATTTATGAGTATTATTTAAGAAGTTTCTAATTGCTCTTTGCATCAGTCCAGTGTTGTTATGTATAGTGTTTGTGTCTGGATTCAGGCTGGTATATGAGGTTGCTTGATACAGGCACTGTTTAAACAATGCACAATGGTGTCTGCAGCAGGAGTGCAGATTGATGGAAGAATAGAAAAATCAGCTGATTTTATTTGACCGAAGTTGTTGCCTTTCTCACGAGACTGTTTAACATTGACACATTGAGATCTCAGCTCAAAGTGAAGTATTAAAAATTGAGCTTGGAGTTAGACTTGTTATATCTCATTGATCATTGGGATTCCAAAGTGCTTTGGTGACCATTGTTGTCCTGCAGGAAGTCTGGGTAATGATGAAAAGAAGGTCAACAGTGACAGGGAATGTTATTGCTCTCACTCTGCTCCCATAGCCTTGAGACCATTGCTGCCTCCTCATTGTTGCCCTCTTTGTACTTGCCCCACCTTACTGTGCCCTCCCTTACTGTACTCCCCTCCCTACTGTCCCCCCTTCACTGTGATACTCACTGTACTCCCCTCCTTACTGTCCCCATCTCACCATCTCCCTCACTGTATTGCCCACACCTTACTGTCCCCCACACTGTCTCCTTAACTATACTTCCCTGACTGTCCCCTCAACCTCACCCCGACCTCCTACTCCACACGTATCCTCCTTCATATCTGCTTGCAATCTCCTCACTCTACCCCATAACCCTTCTCACCCTACCCTCCTTATTATCCATCTGCAATATCCCCCTTCATCAAACCCCTCATTCTCTGCACTCACCCCTCACCAGATTCCCCCTCACCATTAGTTGGTGAACTGACCAATGCTGTGGGGAGTCTACACTAAACGTTTAAAGCAAAACCACCAACTGTTTCAATTTTCAAATTTAATGCCAATGTTAAGATGATTGAACATTTTTTTTTTGATTATCAATATTTGCAAATGAAACTGGCCGTGTCAAAGGTACAGGAAGAGACAACGAGCGATCTTGCTGACAGAGTTTCACTCATGCCTGACATAAGCCTGATGTGACACTCAGGTGACAGGGAAATGTCTCTCATTTTATATTCTACAACATGTAATATTCTTTTTTTTTCTCTTTAGATGTATAAAGTCAGGACCCTGATCTGTATGTCTTTGATACTTTGTGGATTAGTGACCGAATGTTTTGGCTTAGTGATCATGGTAATTATATTAAGGCTTCAATACAATGTCAATGGGGCTGAATTTGATTATTTGGGGTGAGAGCCAACTTTTCTGGAGGAGGAGATCAGCCTATGATCAATGTCAATTGAAAAAGCTGTCTTTAAAACGTGGGTGTGCATGTTAGAAAGTGGGAATATTTCCTGAATTTTCCCTCAGTGACCTGTTACTACCAGGTTGTCTGTAGAAAGAATCATATCTTTTAAACTCACCTTTTCTCATTGTAAGCATAACCCCTGGAGCCTCACTGATTCTCCATAAATAGCAGCATTTCCAACTTTAGAATATAATGAACTAGTCACCCTCCCCTGGCATGCTCATTGGTACCAAAGATAACCTGTCAGGTTAGTTCCTGTATATAACATAAAATCCTCACTGTGGGACCAATGGGTGGCTTCACCCACTCATCAAAACCCAGATTTGGAGGTTATTCTTACTGTAGAGGTGCTCTGTCTGTGGAAGGGGATTCTGGAAAGCGCGCTGCCTATGTAGAGAATGCTGAGACGGAATGGGATTTTATAGAGCTGGTCGCTCTCCTCAAGTTGGATTATTTACAGCTGATCTGTAAACGTGTGGAGGGATCTCTCTATGGGTGTCCTGTCAGATTGAGCTCTCTCAAAGATATTTTTTATCTGAACCATTTACTTGTGCAGCTATAAAGAAACAGTAATTTTTTGGTGAAAAAAACAAGGAACTTATCCTTTAGGAAAACAAATGAAACCGAAAGGTTAACTTGTGTAATCTATTTTTCAGCCTAAAGACAAAAGGGGTTGGACATTGAACAGTGCTGGATATCTGTTAGGTCCACGTAAGTAAAGGTGTCAGTACCTTGGACTCCATCCTGATCATCCCCAAACGTGGCTGTGCTGTAGGGAACTCTCTAATCTGTTATTTTATTGATGTGTTTTTACCCAAAAGAAATTTTCCAACCTATGTCCATGACACCACCCACGCCCTCCACCTCCTCCAGAACTTCCAATTCCCCGGTCCCCAACACCAAAAAAAAACCCTCTACACCTGCATTCCCCATGCAGATGGCCTTAAGGCCCTCCGCTTCTTCCTGTCCCGCAGGCCCGACCAGTCCCCCTCCACTGATACCCTCATCCGCTTAGCCGAACTCGTCCTCACCCTCAACAACTTCTCTTTCAATTCCTCCCACTTCCTACAGACAAAGGGGGTAGCCATGGGTACCCGCATGGGCCCAAGCTACGCCTGCCTCTTTGTAGGTTACGTGGAACAATCCCTCTTCCGTACCTACACCGGCCCTAAACCCCACCTCTTCCTCCGTTACATTGATGACTGTATCGGCGCCACCTCGTGCTCCCACGAGGAGCTCGAACAGTTCATACACTTCACTAACACCTTCCACCCCAACCTTAAGTTTACCTGGACCATCTCTAACACCTCTCTCCACTTCCTGGACCTCTCTGTCTCCATATCGGGCAACCACCTAGAAACCGATATTCATTTCAAGCCCACCGACTCCCACAGCTACCTAGAATACTCCTCCTCCCACCCACCTTCCTGCAAAAATGCTATCCCCTATTCCCAATTCCTTCGCCTCCGCCGCATCTGCTCCCAGGATGAGGCATTCCACTCCCGTACATCTCAGTTGTCCTCGTTTTTCAAGGACCGTAACTTCCCCTCCTCGGTGGTCGAGAACGCCCTCAACCGTGTCTCCCACATCTCCCGCACCTCATCCCTCACATCCTGTCCACGCAATAAGAACCAAAAAAGAATCCCCCTCGTCCTCACGTACCACCCCACCAACCTCCGGATCCAACGCATCATCCTCCTACACTTCCGCCATCTGCAATCCGACCCCACCACCAAAGACATCTTTCCCTCCCCACCCTTATCTGCTTTCCGGAGGGACAACTCTCTCCGTGACTCCCTTGTCCGCTCCACACTCCCCTCCAGCTCCACCACACCCGGCACTTTTCCCTGCAACCGCAGGAAGTGCTACACCTGCCCCCATACCTCCTCCCTCACCCCCATCCCAGGCCCCAAGAAGACTTTCCACATCAAGCAGATGTTCACCTGCACATCTGCCAATGTGGTATACTGCATCCGCTGTACCCGGTGTGGCTTCCTCTACATCGGGGAAACCAAGCGGAGACTCGGGGACCGCTTTGCAGAACACCTACGCTCGGTTCGCAATAAACAATTGCACCTCCCAGTCACGAACCACTTCAACTCCCCCTCCCATTCCTCAGACGACATGTCCATCCTGGGCCTCCTGCAGTACCACAACGATGCCACCCGAAGGTTGCAGGAACAGCAACTCATATTCCGCTTGGGAACCCTGCAGCCCAATGGTATCAATGTGGATTTCACAAGTTTCAAAATCTCCCCTCCCCATACCGCATCCCAAAACCAGTCCAGCTTGTCCCTGCCTCCCTAACCTGTTCTTCCTCCCACCTATCCCCTCCTCCCACCTCAAGCCGCACCTCCATCTCCTACCGACCAACCTCATCCCGCCCCCTTGACCTGTCCGTCCTCCCACTCTCTCCCTATTTATTTCAAAACCCCCTTCCCCTCCCCCTTTTCTGATGAAGGGTCTAGGCCCGAAACGTCAGCCTCTCTGCTCCTATGATGCTGCTTGGCCTGCTGTGTTCATCCAGCCCTGCACCTTGTTGTCTCTTTAACAAAAGGAAACTTGTATTTATTTATAGCCTACAGTCTCCATCTAACATGTGAAAGCATTTCACAGTCAACCAATTATGTTGACGTGTAGCAAATCCACTAAGAAGGAGAGAGTTAGTGTCCAGACAATCTGCTAATGGTCGTTGTGGTTTTCAGATGAGGACAGTAGGAGAATTACTGGTGTTTAAATAATACATTGAGAGAGAGTCTGGATTGTCATTGAAGACAGCCTGTCCTAGGCAGCAGCTTTTCAGTACAACACTAAGTCAGCAACTGCTCAAGTCCTGAAGAGGTGCCTGAGCATAATATGTTGTGACTCAAAGAGCTACTGCAAAGCACAAAATGCTGAAGATTCTCTAAATCTGACATAAAGGCAGAAAATTCTGGAAACACTGAATGGACAAGCAGTCTCTGTAGAGTGAGAAACAGAACTAACATTCCAAACCCATGACATTAAGATACTGATGTTGTACATTTGAATGTGTAGGAAGTTTAGAATTTACTCTGTATGAATGAATGGTCAGTATCCAATTTGAGCTATTGCCTAGAATACAATTTTGATTTATTTCAGAATTGAAAAGATTTAAGATGTGTTTAAAATATCACCCTTTAATTTGAGGTAAATTTAATCCTAGCCCATTTTGGTGTTTCACTTAGGAGTTTGCTAGGTGGGTGGGTGGGAAATTGGTGGTCCCATGATTTGATGAACAGCTACTTTAAATCATAAGCCACAAGGTACTTATAGGGTCCCTTTAAATATGCAAATCAGTGAAAATCAAATTTACCAGGAAGGAGTCACCTCCCTCCCTCACTCTCCCTCTCAAACTCATCCTCTTCTTCGTAACTCACCTTTTCCTCTCTCCCTCAACCTCTGCCCCCTCCCTCATACTCTCCCTCTCACGCTTTCTCCCTCTCATCCTCATCCCTATTCACATTATCCTCTCTCACTCATAATCTCCTCCACTCTCCCTTCTCCACCTCCTGCCACTGTCAATCACTCTCTAATAACTCACCCTCTCACACTCATCCCTCCTCATTTAACATTGCCTCATTCAAACCCTCCTTAACTCACTATCCTCCGGGGGGGGGGGAGGAGAAGGTGTAGTGGTAGTATCTCACCCTCTGGGTAAGGAGGCCTAGGATCAAGTCCCACTTGTTCCAATATTGTGTCATAACATCTCCTGAACAGGTTGATTCGAAAATATTGAGCTCAGGGATGTGTTTGGTCCATTAGTGGGAATGTGTTTGGTCCACTAGTGGGAATGTGTTTGATCCATTAGTGGAGAGTAATGTTGGCGTTTAATGTTTTATTTTCAGTGAATGAACTTGGTATCTTTACTTTCAGATGCAGCGAATGGTCACAGGTCACTGAACGACAGAGGGGGCCTCGCTGGAAAGAGGGATACCTTTGATGATAATTACAAATTAGCTGTCACAAGTTTCAGTAAGAACAGTTTATAGATATTTTCATTGTGTCTTTGTCATGGTGTAACAGCCCCAGTGTGAACCAGCACACAGGTCTGAACTGCAATCTCTCTGCTCAATGTGGGTGCAGACAGGAAACACGAGGGACAGAGGGAGAACCTCCCTGTTGGTGAGAGGGACTGAGGGAGACCTTCAATGTGGTTCTGAGGAACTAAGAGACTCCCTTTGCTCAGTTGTGGCTCAGTCTATAGCATTCAATTTTTAAAAGATCCTAAAAGTTACAAAATTTATACTTACTTCAACATGTATCAAATTGAAATGATTTTAGTAAACTGGGAAAACTTTAAACTGTTAATCAAATCAAAAGCCGAGGACCTGGGGTATTATTTCAGACAGAATTGCAGCAAGGGGTAATATTTCAGAGAGTTACAGTGAGAGGTAGGATATTTAAGAGGAAGTTACAGTGAGGGGTAGCATATTTCACAGACAGTTAGAGTGAGGGGTAAGTTAATGGGGAACACATGGCAAAGGAACTGAAATGGCACTTGCATCAATAAAAGACAGCAGCAGGATATCTGAATTTCTAGAGAGTCAGGAGGAAGAGGTGAGTATAGTGGCCATCACTCAGGAGAAGATGCTGAAGAAGCTAAAAGTTGTGAAGGTGGATAAATCACCTGGACCAAATGAACTACACCCCAGAGTTCTGAAGGAGATTGCTGAGGAAACATAGAAACATAGAAGATAGGAACAGGAGGAGGCCATTTGGCCCTTCGAGCCTGCTCCACTGTTCTTCACGATCACAGCTGGTCGTCTAATTCAATAGCCTAATCCTGCTTTCTCCCCATAACCTTTGATCCCATTCACCCCAAGTGCTATATCTAGTCGCTTCTTGAATACATTCAATGTTTTGGCACCAACTACTTCCTGTGGTAATGAATCCCACAGGCTCACCACTCTCTGGGTGAAGAAATGTCTCCTTATCTCTGCCCTAAATGGTCTACCCCGACTCCTCAGACTGTGACCCCCCTGGTTCTGGACACACCCACCATCGGGAACATCCTCCCTGCCTCTACCCTGTCCAGTCCTGTTAGAATTTTATAGGTCTCTATGAGATCCCCCCTCATTCGTCTGAACTCCAGCAAAAACAATCCTAACCTGGTCAATCTCTCCTCATACGTCAGACCTGCCATCCCCGGCATCAGCCTGGTAAACCTTCGCTGCACTCCCTCGAGAACAAGAACATCCTTCCTCAGAAAAGGAGACCAAAACTGCAGACAATATTCTCGGTGTGGTCTCACCAAGGCCCTGTACAATGCAACAACACATCCCTGCTCCTGTACTCAAAACCTCTCGCAATGATGGCCAACATACCATTTACCTTCTTTACCATCTGCTGCACCTGCATGCTTACCTTCAGCAACTGGTGTACAAGGACACCCAGGTCCCGCTGCACACTCCCCTCTCCCAATTTACAGCCATTCAGATAGTAATCTGCCTTCTTGCTTTTGCTTCAAAAGTGAATAACCTCACATTTCCCCAAATTGCCATTGATTTGCCCACTCACCCAAACTGTCAAGACCATGCTGAAGGATATCTACGTCCTCGTCACAGTTCACCCAACCACCCACCCAACTTGGTATCATCTGCAAACTTGGAGGAAATTATAGAGTCATTGGTCGTGACCTTTCAAGAATCACTGGAACCAGGGAGGGTCCCAGAGGATTTGAAAATGTCTAATGTAGCACCTGTTTAAGAAGGGAGGGAGGTAGAAGACAGGACATTATAGGCCAGTTAGCCTGACCTTGGTCATTGGTAAGATTTTAGATTCCATTATTAACGACGAGACTGTGGAGTACTTGGAAGTACACGGTAAAATAGGACTGAGTCAGCACAGCTTTATCAAGAGGAGGTCATGCCTGACAAATCTGTTAGAATTGTTTGAGGAAATAATGAGCAAAATAGACAAAGGAAGTGATTTATTTGGAATTCCAGAAGGTCTTTGAAAAGGTGCCGCACAGAAGGCTGCTAAATAGGATGTTATGGACAAGGTACTGGCAATGGAGAGAGGATTGTCTGACTGGCAGAAGGCAGAGTATGGGGATAAAGAGGTCTTTTTTCAGGGTGGCAGCCAGTGATTAGTGGAATTCTGCAGGAGTCCATGTTGGGACCACAGCTGTTCATGTTAAACATTAATGATCTGGATGAAGGAACTGAGGGCTTTGTTGCAGATGACTCAAAGATACGTGAAGGAATAGGTAGTTGAGGAAGCGTGGAAGCTTAAGAAGGACTTGGACAGACTAGGAAATGGGGAAAGAAGTTGCAGATGGAACACAATGTGGGAAAGTGTGAGGTTATGTACTTTGGTAGGAATAATAGAGGCATATAATATTTTCTAAATGGAAACGCCTTCAGAAATCTGGAGCACAAAGGGACTTAAGAGGTCAAAATTCTCATGGAGAGTTACAGTGAGGCGTAGGGTATTTCAGAGGCAGTTACGGTGAGGGGTAGTGTATTTCAGAGGGAGTTACAGTGAGGGGTAGGGTATTTCAGAGGGAGTTACAGTGAGGGG
>NC_063368.1:21624408-21632246 GCF_021869965.1 Rhincodon typus
AGTTACAGTGAGGGGTAGGGTATTTCAGAGGGAGTTACAGTGAGGGGGAGGGTATTTCAGAGGCAGTTACGGTGAGGAGTAGTGTATTTCAGAGGGAGTTACAGTGAGGGGTAGTGTATTTCAGAGGGAGTTACAGTGAGGGGGAGGGTATTTCAGAGGCAGTTACAATGAGGGGGAGGGTATTTCAGAGGGAGTTACAGTGAGGGGGAGGGTATTTCAGAGGCAGTTACAGTGAGGGGGAGGGTATTTCAGAGGCAGTTACAGTGAGGGTTAGGGTATTTCAGGGGCAGTTGCAGTGAGGGGGAGTGTATTTCAGAGGCAGTTACAGTGTGGCGGAGGAGGCTGGGTGATGTGAATCACACTGAGCTCTCAGTTATTGGTGCTGATTCTGCAGTGAGTTTGGGAGTTGCTCTACTAATCGGAACAAAGAATCAATGAGATCCTGTCATGTTGTAATGCCTGACATAATTATTCTTTCACGTTAAGGTAATCCACTACATTCAGTTGATGAAAATATTCTTCAGACACTGATAGAATTCCTGAGTTACGTACGTCAGAGAGGTAAGATTTTAAAGAATTCTTAAAACAAAGAGTAATAGAGTCCTCAGAGATAGTAAGAACAGCTGATGCTGGAGTCAGAGATAACACCGTGTGGAGCTGGAGGAACACAGCAGGCCAGGCAGCATCAGAGGAGCAGGAAAGTTGACATTTTGTGTTGGGACCCTTCTTTAGAAAATGCCATAGAGTCCTATAACACGGAGACAGTCCCTTCGACCCAAACTGGTCCACACCAACCAAAATGTCCATTCACGCTAACCCCATTTCCCTGCACTTAGCCATATCCTTCTAAACCTTTCCTATCCACTTATTCATCAGTTGCCTTTTAAATGTTGTTAATGTACCTGCCTTAACCACTTCCACTGGCAACTCAATCTGTATGCATATCACTCTCTGTGTAAAAACATTGCCCCTCAGGTTCCCATGTATTCTTTCCACTCTTACTTAAACTGATGCCATCCAGTCCTCGATTCCCCAACTCTGGGAAAAAAGCTGAATACATTCAGTGTATCCATGCCTCTCATGATCTTATACACTTCTATAATATCCTTCCTCAGTCTCCTAGCTCTAAAGAAAAGAGTCCTAGCTTGTCCAATCGCTTCCTTTAACACATTCCCTTAAATCCTGGCAATATCCTTGTAAATTTCTTCTGCACACTTTCCAGTTTTATAACATCGTTCCTTTAGTAAGGTGACCAAAACTGAACACAATACTCTAAGTATGGCCTCCCCAACTTTTTGTACAACTGCAACATAACTTCCCAACTTCTATACTCAATGCCCTGACTGATGAAGGCCAGTGTGCCAAAAGCCTTCTTTACTGCCCTGTCTACCTGTGACTCCACTTTCAGAGAACTGTGCACCTGAACTCCAAGGTCCCTCTGTTCTACTACACTCCTTCAGGCCCTACCATTCACCATTAAACTCCTACCTTGATTTAACTTTCCAAAATGCAACACCTCCTACTTATCTGTATTAAACTCCATTTGCCGTTTCTCGGCCCACTTCCCCAGCTGATGCAGATCCTGCTGCAATTTCTGATAACCTTCCTTCCTGTCCATGATACCGCCTATTTTAGTGTCATCTGCAGACTTACCAATCATGCCTTGTACATCCTCATTCAAATCATTGATAAGAAACAGCGATGGGCCCAGTACCGAGCCCTGAGACACACCACTAGTCACAGGCCTCCAGTCTGACAAGCGTCCTTCCACTATTACCCTCTGCTTCCTACCATCAAGCCAATTGTGTATACAATTTGCCAGCTCTCCCTGGATTCCATGCAATCTAACCTTCCAGAGCAGCCTACCATGTGGAACCTCATTAAAGGCCTCACTGAAATCCATATAGACTATGTCTACCACCCTGCCTTCATTAACCTTCCTGGCCACTTCATCAAAGAACTCTAACAAATTTGTGAGGCATGATTGGCTACGCCCAAAGCTATGTTGACTACTCCTAATCAAACCTTGTCTTTCCAAATGTATGTATATCTTATCCCTCAGAATCTTCTCAAGTAACTTACCTACCACAGATGTTAAGCTTGCTGCTCTATAATTCCCAGGTGTTTCCTTGCAGCTCTTCTTGAACAAGGGCACAACAGTCACTACCATCCGGTCTTCTGGGACCTCACCCGTGGCTAACGATGATGCAAATACATCAGCCAGGGCCCACACAATTTCTTCTGTAGCCTCTTATAGAGTTCTCTGATCATCTGATCAGGACCGGGAGATTTATCCACCTTCATACATTCTAATACATCTAACACCTCCTCTACTGTGATATGGACTGTTCCCAAGACATCACCACTAACTTCCCCAAGTTTCCAAGTTTTCAAGTCTTCAAGTCTTTCTCCACAGTAAACACAGAGGAGAAATATTCATTGAGGATCTCGCCCATTCCTGCGGTTCCACACATACATGTCCACTTTGGCCATTGAGGGATCCTATTCTCTCTCTAGTTATTCTTTTTTCTTTAATATACTTAAAGAATCTCTTTGGATTCACCCTAATCTTCTCAGCTAAAGCTATCTTGTGCCCCCTTTTCTCCCTCCTGATTCCTTCCTTCACTGAAGTTCTGTATCTGCTATATATGTCCAGGGATTCCCTGGATCCCAGCTGCCTGTACCTGAGCCATGTCTCCTTCTTTTTTCTGGTCAAAGCCTCAATATCTCTTGTCATCCAGGGTTCCCTACTTCTGCCAACCTTGCCCTTCACCCTCACAGGAACATATAGACATTGAACTCTAGCTATCACACTTTTAAAGGCCTCCCACTTGCCAGAGGTCCCTTTTCCTGCAAACAAACTACTCCAATCAACTCCTGCAAGCTCCTGTCTAATTCCAGCAAAATTCACCTTGCCCCAATTTAAAACTTAAACCTATAGGTCAGTTTTGTTCCTATCCAGAACTATTTTAAAATTAATGGAACAATGGTCACTGGAGCGAACAAAAGCAACAGTTCAGGCAAGTGAGCCAGAGGCCAGTAGTATTTCAGTATGAAGGTAATGGTAGTTCAGGAGTTAGTGTTCCAGTTCACACTATTCCAGTCCAACCAAGAGATTGCATTGGTGTGTGTCATATGTTCCTGGACCTGGATGAATTCCCACTGTCAACTCCCACCCTGTGATACTTATCTAAGAACAGAATCTAGATGTACTGCTTTTCCTGTTAGATCTCGCACCCCATTGCTGTGGCCTTTTTATTGGGAAACAGGGAAGTGGATTTTCTAACAGCAGCTGCTGGAATTGTCAGGAAATGCGGCACTAAAGCCAGTGGCATGTGGAAGGAACAGAAACTATGTGGGCAATAAAATGTGACAGACTGGGATCAGCAAAGGAGATAATGGGCTCAGGGTCCTGAATGTTGGGAGGGGCTGCAACTGGAGTTCAGGGTTTGGATAAATCCAAACCACTTCACAGAACACCTACATTCTCCCTACAAAAATGACCTTGAGCTTCCAGTCGCCTACCATTTCAACACACCACCCTGTTCCGTGGCCAATATTTTTGTCTCAGGCTTGCTGCAATGCTCCAGTGAAGCTCAGCATAAACTGGAAGAACAACACCTCATTTTCCACTTGGGGACCCTGCGGCCTTCTGGACTTAATATCGATTTCAATAACTTTAGGGCTTGAACTCTGCTATGTCCTAGACCCTAACCCCACACACCAGGCCCTGATATCACATGGTCGGCTATTACGCACAACACGTTGTTAGCTACTAACAATCTCCATTAACAGCTATTCATCCTCTTACCCAGATTGTCATCCATTCTTTTGTCTGTCCAACTGTTTTTCTCTGTCTTTGGAATCTATCCCCACCTATCATTTAGTCCTTACACCCTCCCTCCACTCTATCTTCTGCATATAAACCCACACTTTCCTAGCTACCGTCAGTGCTGAGAAATGGTCACTAGACCTGAAATGTTAACTCTGATTTCTCTTCACAGATGCTACCAAATCTATTGAGCTTTCCCAGCAATTTCTGTTTTTGTTTCTGATTTACAGCATCCACAGTTTTTTTTGTTTTTGTTGGATAAATTCATGTTTGTGGTGGTGGAATGATCAAAGAGAGTGAACAATTTAACTGGGGTTCGTCCAGTGGTCACTGTGAGTCCAGTGATCATTGTGAGGAATGTTGCTAAGGTTGTAAAGAGGATAAGAGTTGATGTGGTAAATTAGGACAAACCTGTTGGGGAACCAAACCTGGATGTTAAAACTCTGTATATACAATTGAAGCAGAAAGTAAAGTGATTTATTTTTCTGATGAAGGGTCTAGGCCCAAAACGTCAGCCTTCCTGCTCCTATGATGCTGCTTGGCCTGCTGTGTTCATCCAGCTCTACACCTTGTTATCTCAGATTCTCCAGCATCTGCAGTTCCTGCACTCTCTAATGCCCCAGTAATTTGGTTTCATGGACAGTTTAATGTTTTGAATGTTGTATGTTACTATTTTTGGCAGAATCTGGTTTACTGGATCATTCCAATGTACCACTCTCAGCAGAACAAATGCAACAAGCATAAGCTTTGGATTTTGAGTCCTCGCATGTAAAACTACAAAAGACTATTGAAAAAGAAACTGACTCCACCTCATTGTGATTATTTGCATGGATTTAAAGGTTTGAGCTTTGTTTGTGAAATATCCCTAAAATAAAGTGAAACAACAAAGTTACCTTTGTCCAGTTGCTCTAATTTCTTTTGTGTCTGAGGATCTAATTAAATTCAGTGTTGAAGTATACTCTGCAACAAAGATCTGAGATCAATCCAGATAAAGAAGCAAAGGATAATTATTGCAGCAAAAGCCATTTGAACCAGATTTATTCGTACATCCAGAAAAATCATACATTCCCACTGTAGCAATTAAATAGTTATGAAATGAATCCAAGTCTATTCAGTCTCGGGTTTGTTCCATTATTGATCACTCTGAATGTAAGGGGAGCATTTACATATGTCATCCTTATTTGTATCTTTTTGCTGATTGGTTGCTTTGTCTCACAAATTATTAAATTTATTTGAAAGACCTTTCCTGTTTCATCAACAGTCACATAAGCTGTGATAAAAACACTTCTTAGGACCTCACTTCAAGGTTAAAAGAGTCAAGTCTCTCTTTGGTTTTTCTTCTTAATGACATTTGGGATTAGCCAATTTCTCTTAGACCAGGGCAAGAATGTCTCCCTTGTTTATTGACAAGGGGAGATCTTATAGAAACATATAAGATTATGAAGGGAATAGATAAGGTGGAGGCAGGGAGGTTGTTTCCGCTAGCAGGTGAAACTAGTACTAGAGGGCATTGCCTCAAAATAAAGGGAAGCAGATGTAGGACTGAGGTCAGGAGGAACTTCTTCACCCAAAGGGTTGTGAATCTGTGGAATTCCCTGTCCAGTGAAGTGGTTGAAGCTACCTCGCTGAATGTTTTTAAGGCAAGGCTAGATAAATTTTGAACAGTAAAGGAATTAAGTATTATGGTGAGTGGGCGGGTAAGTGGAGCTGAGTCTCAAAAGGATCAGCCATGATCTTATTAAATGGCGGGGCAGGCTCAAGGGGCCGGATGGCCTACTCTTGCTCCTAGTTCTTATGTTCTTATGTTCTATGACTAGGACACCATCTTTAATAAAGGTCCAGCCATAACTGAAGCTCAAGGTCAGTACCTCTTCATGGAAGAGATAGGATGGAAATAATGTTGAGAACAGGAAGCATAGGGGTTGGGTCAGAAACCTGCCTTTCAGGTTCTTGTGCTTGTAATCTGATGTAGAATTGTATTTGATCGAATATAGACCCCCTAGAAGGTTCTGCTAGAACCCTTTCCAGAAGTGAATTTGAGCAGGTCTTATTCCAGATCATTGTGAGCCTATAGAGAGAAAGGGCTCCCTAAATTCACACCAGAACAGAAACCTTGGGAAGGATGATACAAGGTATGGAAAATGTTGCACAGCTGCAGGACAACTTTCTTTTTCATCTAAACTGTTGCTGGATGTTGGGGTGTTGGCCAGCGAGCTAAAGTGTGCATCTTTCTGTATTTGATCTCGGGCTGATTGCACAGACACTATAAGGAGAATGTTACTCATCATCTAATTTCATGCCGTAAAACATGGAGGAAACTTCTGTCAGCACACAGCGGGAGAGTCGATGGCCTAGTGGTATAATCACTGGATTGTTAATCCAGAGATCCAGACAACATTCTGGGGACCCAGGTTCAAATCCTGCCATGACAGATGGTGGAATTTGATTTCAATAAATATCTGGAATTAAGAATCTAATGATGACCATGAATCCATTGTCGATTGTTGGAAAAACCCATCTGGGTCACTAATGTCCCTTAGGGAAGGAAACTGTCATCCTTACCTGGTCTGGCCTACATGTGACTCCAGACCCACAGCTAATCTGTTGACTCTGAACTGCCCTCTGGGCAATTAGGGATGGGCAATAAATGCTGCCTAGTCAGCGATGCCCACATCCTGTTAATGAATAAGGAGCAAGAAAGCAGAGTGACTGAGTGCAAGAACAGCCAGCTAAGAGTCCTGAGATGTACCCTGTTCCAATGCTTGTACAGGATGCCTGGCAGCTACATTGCAGTGGAAGTTGTCAGGTTGAAGTGTTGACCTGTATGACAAGCGAGTCCAAGGTGAAGTCTGTGTGTGTCTGATGCTGACTTCCCTAGACAGGGGCATGTGGGTGGCTGATGCTCATGGAGTGTGCCCAGAGATGCTGAGGACTGCGGTACAGTCTGAAGGAGCTCGTGCCGAGCTGGAGCTGCCACTTACTTGGACTTTCAGGTTGGGAATTGACACCATCACCAATACCTGAGAAAATAGCAACCTGCACAGAAATGAGGCAGGATAGTTATGAAGGAGATGATAATGCATGCTTGTAGGCCCCGGTTTGTATGCATGCTGTTGCAGTCTGTGTATACACAGTCCCTGTCTGAATATACACTGTCCCTGTTTGGGTGTGCGGCACGGATGCATACACATTATCCTAATAGAATATCAAGAGTGATAGATAATCTGTTAAAGCAGCAATAACTTGAGATTCTGAGTAACTGACTAACTCCAAGTAATGAGGTCATGGTGATATTTTCATCTCCACAGAATAATCCACTTGATTGGATATAAAGTGAAATCTAACAAAATTCTCGTAATTAATTTCCAAAGTCTGCATTTGGCAACAGTTGCTCCTGTTTCCCGAGCACTGACTTCGCATTTTTGTTGTCTTTATTTTGTTTTGATCGATGTTTAATATTTAAGTTGTTTTACATTATTAACTAAAGGCTCTTTAATTCTATTTCAATTCCTCAGACTAAGTAAGATTTTTATCTGTGATTATTGCTTCTTTAAACATTAGCAGTGCCCCTGTAGGAATGTCGGCTTCCTGCTGATTGTTTTTTCTTGTTTATTATCATCTTTTTAATGTCAAGTATTACATTCTAGATGTTTTGTATTTTTGTTCTACTTCTATTCAGTATCAGTCAGAAGCACACTCAAAATATTTATAGGAATGAAGATAAAGATTAGGCAGAAATGATACCTTGAGGAGAGTGGTCTCCTGGAAATTACTGTCTTGTGAAACAGACCTTCCCAGATCAGCTCGGGATCTTTCTGAAGGATAATGTTTAACCTTTCCACCTTAATGCAATTTCAAAATCCACTTGTCTCTGAGTGTTTAGAGATAGTAGGAACTGCAGATGCTGGAGAATCCGAGACAACAAGGTGCAGGGCTGGATGAACACAGCAGGCCAAGCGGCATCATAGGAGCAGAAAGGCTGACGTTTCGGGCCTAGACCCTTCAG
>NC_063368.1:21642246-21673303 GCF_021869965.1 Rhincodon typus
AGAAACATCAGCCTTCCTGCTCCTATGATGCTGCTTGGCCTGCTGTGTTCATCCAGCTCTACACCTTGTTATCTCAGATTTTCCAGCATCTGCAGTTCCTACTATCTCATGTCTTGTACTTAGCAGAGTTTTTGTAGGCACTGAACTTAATTTGAATTTTGAATAAGTGGCTCTAACAGCTGGTGACACAAGTCCCTGAATATCCCTCAGACTATCAGGTCAGAATTGGAACTAATGCTGGAACCTCACAGGAACTTCTTTTGTGACAGGTGGCAAATGGCAGCTAACAGTGAAAGATGGAAACCTGGCATTGGGTTTATTGGGGAAACAGGCTTTGAGATCCCTGTGGAACCTCACTGCTCGTAGATCACCAACCTGTAAAAGAACTCCTTATCTTCAATCACTATTTACGGCCCATTAGACAATTCACTATCCATGCCAATATACTACCTCCAACACCATGGACTCTTATGGCTTACCTTAGGATTGATGAAGGATTGAGACCAGGTTGTCAAGATGCAGGACCCTAAAGGAACCCTGTTTGTACTGTATAGCCATTGGGTCTGTTGTTAGTTCATTAATAGAGATTGATGGCAATGATTTGTTAAAATCATCACATTCTATGACAACAGAAATTTAAACAGTGAACGAAATGGCCTTGTCTGTTTTAAACACAGGTTCACAATACAAAAGGAAGCCACTCACCTTGATAAAGAGCTGAGCAATTTGGTTGCCATAATCTAGTTTTGTCCCCATTCCTAATTCTTGATCTATGGCCCCGTGGTTTATAACACACTTTGCCTTTTTTTCTTTTCAATAATGGTTTGTGCCTCTACCATCCAAGAGTCTGCACCCACCATCTCACCCCAGAATCTATTCCGCTGTTATCATCCTCAAAATTTCTTGCAAGTTTATTGTGGAGAAGCAAAATGGTGAGCTGATAATCTACAGGATATTGCTCGCCAGCATTTTCCTTCTTGATTTCATACCATCTGCTCATATGTCTCAGACTAGTTAAGCAACAACCTGACATAATCATACTCATGAAATCATACCTTACAGACAATGCCCCAGACACCACCATGACCATCCCTGGCTATGTCCCCCGACTGAGGTGGCAGCACAGTGGGATACAATTTGGGTAGGAGTTACCCTGGGAGTTCTCCATATTGACTCCGGATCCCATGGCTTCAGGTTAAACATGGGCAAGGAAACCTCCTGCTGATTACCACATACCGTCCTCCCTCAGCTGATGAATCAGTACTCCTTCATGTTGACCAGCACTTAGAGGAAGCACTGAGGGTGGCAAATGGTGCAAAATATCCTCTGGATGGGGGTTTCAATGTCCATCACCAAGTGTGGCTCAGTAACAGCCGTTCGAGCTGGTCGAATCCTAAAGGACATAGCTGCTAGACTGAGTCTGCGGCAGGTGGTGAGCGAACGAACACGAGGGAAAAACATACCTCACTTCATCGTTACCAGTCAGCCGGCTGCAGACGCATCTGACTATGACGGGATCGGTATGAGTGACCACTGCAATCAGCCCTTCACATTGAGAATGCCCTCATCATGTTGTGTGGCACTATCACCTTGCTAAATGGGACAGACTTCGAGCAGATCTAGCAATTCAAGGCCAACATCCATAAGGCATTGTGGGCCATCAACAGCAGTAGTATTGATCAACTCAGGTTCAATGGAGAGTGCAGGAGGGCCTGCCAGGGGCAGTACAAGGCATTCCTAAAAATGAACAAAAACAAAGTTGCTGGAAGAGCTTAGCAGGTCTGGCAGCATCTGTGAAGGAAAAAACAAAGTTAACATTTCGTGTCCGGTTTTTCCCTTCACAGATGCTGCCAGACCTGCTGAGTTTTTCCAGCAACTTTGTTTTTGTTCCTGATTTTACAGCATCCGCAGTTCTTTCGGTTTATACCTAAAAATGAGGTGTCAATCCGGTAAAGCTAACCCAACAGGACTACTTGTGTACCAAACACCATAAGCAGCAAGTGATAGACAGAGGTAAAGGAATCATGGTTAGGCGATGGCCTAGTGGTATTATCACTGGACTACTAATCCAGAAACCTAGCTGATGTTCCGGGAACCTGGGTTCAAATCCCACCATGGCAGATAGTGGAAATTGAATACAATAAAATATCTAGAATTAAGAATCTACTGATCACTATGGAATCATTGCCGATTGTCAGAAAAAAGCCATCTAGTTCACTAATGTCCTGCAGGGGAGGAAATCTGCCACCCTTACCTGGTCTGGCCTATATATGACTCCAGAGCCACAGCAATGTGGTTGACTTTCAACTGCCCTCTGGAATGGCCTTGCAAGCCTCTCAGTTGTACCAATCGCTACAAAGTCTCAAAGAAATGAAACTGGATGGATCACCTGGCACCGACCTAGGCACCGGAAAAGACAATGGCAGAAACAGCCCTATTGACCCTGCCAAGTCTTCCTCACTAACATCTGGGGGTTAGTGCCAAAATTGGGAGAGCTGTCTCACTGATGAGTGAAGCAACAGCCTGACATTGTCTATTAAGTATGATACCATGAGTATGACTAAGTCCCAGACACCACCATCACCATCCCTGGATATGTCCTGTCTGCCCAGCAGAGGTGGTGGCACAGTGGGATACAGTCGGGAGGGAGTTGCTCTAGGAGTCCTCAACATTTACTCCCGACCCCAAGAACAATGCATAGAGGAAGCACTGAGGATGGCAAGGGCACAAAATGTACTCTGGGTGGGGGATTTCAATGTCCACTTCCAAGAGTGACTTGGCAGCAGTACTACTAATCAAGTTGGTCAGTTCCTAAAAGACATAGCTGCTAGACTGGGTCTGCAGCAGGTGGTGAGAGAACCAGCAAGAGGGAAAAACATACTTAACCTCATCCTCACCAATCTGCCAGTTGCAGTTACATCTGTCCATGACAGTATTGGTAAGAGTGCCCATTGCACAGTCCTTGTGAAGACAAAGTCCTGCCTTCACATTGAGAACAATCTCCATCGTGTTGTGTGGCACTATCACCATGCTAAATGGGACAGACTTTGCACACATCCAGCAACTCAAGATTGGGCATCCATGAGGCGCTGTGGGCCATCAACAACAGCAGAATTGTAATCCAGCACAATCTGTAAACTCATGGCCCAGCATATCCCCCACTCAACCATTACCATCAACCCTAGTTCAATGGAGAGTGCAGGAGGGTATGCCAGGAGCAGCACCAGGCATACCTGAAGGTGAGATATCAACCTGGTGAACCCACCAAATAGCGAAAGCAGTAAGTGATAGACAGAACTAAGCGATCCCACAACCAATGGATCAGATCTAAGCTCTGCAGTTCCTGCCACATCCAGACGTGAATGGTGGTGGACAATTAAACAACTCATTGGAGGAGGATCCACAAATATCTCCTCCTCAAATGATGGAAGGACCCAGCACATCAACGCAAAAGATAAGGCTGAAGCATTCGCAGCAATCTTCAGCCAGAAATGCCGAGTGCATGATCCATCTCGGCCTCCTCCGCTGGTCCCCAGCATTACAGATACCAGTCTTCAGCCAATTCAATTCACTCCACGTGATATCAAGAAATGGTGGAGACACTGAATACTGCAAAAGCTACGGGCCCTGACAACATTCCACTATAGTACTGAAGACTTGTGCTCCTGAACTTGTCACACCCCTAACCAAGCTGTTCCAGTACAGTTACAACACTGGTATCTACCCAACAATGTGGAAAATTGCCCAAGTATGTCCTGTACTCAAAAAGCAGGACAAATCCAACCCAGCTACTCCAGTCTACTGTCGATCATCAGTAAAGTGATGGAAGGTGTCACAAACAGTGCTATCAAGCAGCACTTGCTCAGCAATAACCTGCTCAGTGACGCCCAGTTTGGGTTCCGCCAGGGCCACTCAGCTCCTGACCTCATTACAGCCTTGGTTCAAACATGGATAAAAGAGCTGAATTCCAAGGCTGCATTCGACTGGGTGTGTCATCAAGGAGCCCTGGCAAACCTGGAATCAATGGGCATCAGGGGGCAAACGCTCCGGTGGTGGGAGTCATACCTGACACATAGGAAGATGGTCTTGGTTGTTGGAGGTCAGTCACCTCAGCTCCAGGGCATCTCTGCAGGAGTTCCTCACGGTAGTGTCCTAGGGCCAACCATCTTCAGCTGCTTCATCAATGACCTTCCCTCCATCATAAGGTCAGAAGTGGGGTTGTTCGCTGATGATTGCACAATGTTCAGCACCATTCATGACTCTTCAGATACTGAAGCAATCCATGTTCAAATGCAACAAGATCTGGACAATAATCAGGCTTATGCTGACAAGTGGCAAGTGACATTCGCGCCACACAAATGCCAGGCCATGACCATCAGCAGTAAGAGACAATCTAACCACCGCCCCTTGACATTCAATGGTGTTACCATCACTGAATTGCCCACTATCCTGGGGGTTATCATTGCTCAGAAACTGAACTGGACTCACCACATAAACACAGTGGCTACAAGAGTAGGCCAGAAGCTAGGAATACTGTGGCGAGTAACTCACCTCCTGACTCCTCAAAGCCTGTCCACCATCTACAAGGCACAAGTCCGGAGTGTGATGGGATACTCCCCACTTGCCTGGATGAGTGGAGCCCCAACAACACTCAAGAAGCTTGACACCATCCAGGACAAAGCAGCCCGCTTGATTGGCACTACATCCACAAATATCCACTCCCTCCACCACCGATGCTCAGTAGCAGCAGTGTGTATTGTGTACAAGATGCACTGCAGAAATTCACCAAAGACCCTCAGACAGCACCTTCAAAACCGCGACCACTTCCATCTAGAAGGACAAGGGCATCAGACATGTGGGAACACCGCCACCTCCAAGTTCCCCTCCAAGCCACTCACCCTCCTGACTTGGAAATATATCGCAGTTGCTTGACTGTCGCTGGGTCAAAATCCTGGAACTCCCTCCCCAATAGCATTGTGGGTCAACCCACAGCAGGAGGACTGCAGCGGTTCAAGAAGGTAGCTCACCACCACCTTCTCAAGGGCAACCAGGGATGGGCAAGAACTGCTGGCATAGCCAGCAATGCCCACATCCCACAAAATGATTAGAAAAAAAAATTGCACAATCAATCGATTAAATTTAAGCTCTGCAGTCATGCCACATCCAGTCATGAATGGTGGTGGACAATTAACAACTCACTGAAGGAAGAGACTTCACAAATATACCCATACTTATGATGGTGGAACCCAGCACATCAGTGCAAAAGAGAAAGCTGAAGCCTTTGCAACAGTCTTCAGCCAGAAGTACCGTGTGGATGATCCATCTCGGCCTCCTCCAGTGGTTCCCAGCATTACAGTCTTCAGTCAAATTGATTCACTCCATGTGATATCAAGAAATGGTTGGAGGCACTGCAAAGGCTATGGGCCCTGACAACATTCTGACAATAGTACTGAAGACTTGTGCTCCAGAACATACTGCTCCTGTAGCAAAGTTGTTCAAATACAGTTACAATATAGGCATCTACCCAACAATGTGGAAAATTGCTCAGGTATGTCCTGTACACAAAAAGCAGGAAAAATCCAACGCAGCCAGTTACTGCCCCATCAACGTACTCTCAATTATCAATAAATTGATGGAAGGTGTCATCAACAGTACTGTCAAGCAGCATCTGCTCAGCAACAACCTGCTCAGTGACACCCAGTTTAGATTCAGCCAGGGCCACTCAGCTCCTGACCTCATTACAGCCTTGGTTCAAACATGAACAAAAGAGCTAAAGTCCTTACATGAAGTGAGAGTGACAGCCCTTGGCATCAAAGCCACATTTAACTGAATATGGCATCAAGGAGACCGAGCAAAACTGGAATCAACGTGTATCAGTGGAAATCTTCTCCACTGTTTGAAGTCATACTTGGCACAAAGAAAGATGGTTGTGGTTGTTGTAGGTCAGTTACCTCAGCTCTAAGACATCTCTGCAGGAGTTTCTCAGGGTAGTGTCCTAGGCCCAATCATCTTCAGCTGCTTCATCAATGACCTCCCCTCCATCGTAAGGTCAGAAATGGGGATGTTCATTGATGATTGCACAATGTTCAGCACCTCAGATACTGAAGCAGTCCATGTTCAAGTGCAACAAGACCTGGACAATATCCAGGCTTGGCCTGACATGTGGTAAGCAACACTTGCACGATACAAGTGCCCGCAATGACCATCTCCAATAAGAGAGAATCAAATCATTGCACCTTGATATTCAATGCCATTACCATCATTGAAACCTCACTATCAACACAGCGTAGATCAGAAACTGAACTTGATTAGCCAATTAAATACTGTAGCTAAAAAACGAATGTTACCATTTGTTGCCTTGTTTGGAGTATTTTAGCTGTAAAGGAGAGGTTGGACAAATTTGGATTGTTTTCACTCGAGTATGAGAGGCTGAGGGAACTAATCTCAGTATATAAAATTATGAGAGGCATGGAGAGGGTGAATAGTTGCAGTGTTTTTGCAGGGTGGAAATGTCAATACCAGGCTAGGAACACTGCAGTAGTGAGTCACCTCCTAAGCTGTCCACCGTCTACAGGCACAAGTCAGGACTATGATTGAACATTCGTCTCTTGCCTGGCACCGCATCCACAAGCATTCACTCCCTCCACCACCAACACTCAGTGGCAGCCGTGCGCACTTCTTACAAGATGCATTGCAGAAATTCATCAATGATCCTTAGACTGTACCTTCCAAATCCATGACCACTTCCATCAGAAGGAGAAGGGCAGCAGATATATGGGAACACCACCTCCTTCAAGTTCCCCTCCAAGCCACTCACCATCCTGACTTAGAAATATATCATTGTTCCTTCAGTGTCACTGGGTCAATCCTGGAATTCCCTCTCTAAGGGCATTGTGGGTCAACCTACGCCACATGGACTGCAGCGGTTCAAGAAGGCAGTTTACCACCACCTTCTCAAGGGCAAACAGGGACAGGGAATAAATGCTGGCCCAGTCAGTGACCCCAACATGGAACATAGAACAGTACAGCACAGGAACAGGCCCTTCAACCCACCTTGTCTGTGACAACCATGATGATATTCTAAACTAATGCCACCTGCACATGGTCTCTATCCCTCTATTCCCTGTCTGTTCCTGTGCCTGCCCAAATGTCTCTTGAATTTTGCTAACATATTTGCTTCTACCATCTTCCCTGGCAGTACCTCCCTGGCAGTGCATTGCAGGCACCTACCACCCTCTGTGCAAAAAAACTTTCCTCACACATCTCCTTTAAACTTTGCCCCTTGCTATGTAAATGTATAGAACATAGAACATAGAACAGTACAGCACAGTACAGGCCCACAACGTTCTACCGACCTATTATCCTACTAAGATCAATCTACCCTGCGTACCCTACATTTTACTATCCTCCATGTGCCTATCCAAGAATCGTTTAAAGGTCTGTAAATTATCTGACTCCACTACCACTGCCGGCAGCGCATTCCACATGCCCACCACTCTCTGTGTGAAGAATCTACCTCTGACATCTCTCCTAAACCTTCCTCCAATCACCTGAAAATTATGCCCCCTCGTTATAGTCATTTCCGCCCTGGGAAAAAGTCTCTGACTCTCCACTGTATCTATGCCTCTCATTACCTTATAAACCTCTATCAAGTCACCTCTCATCCTTCTTCGCTCCAATGAAAAAAGCCCTAGCTCCCTCAACCTTTCCTCATAAGACCTGCCCTCCAGTCCAGGCAGTATCCTGGTAAATCTCCTCTGCACCCTCTCTAGAGCTTCCATATCTTTCCTATAATGAGGTGACCTGAACTGAACACAATATTCCAAGTGTGGTCTAACCAGAGTTTTATAGAGCTGCAGCATAACCTCACAGCTCTTAAACTCAATTCCCCTGCCAATGAAAGCCAACACACCATATGCCTTCTTTACAACTCTATCAACTTGGGTCGCAACTTTGAGGGATCTATGGACGTGGACCCCAAGATCCCTCGGTTCTTCCACACTGCCGAGAATCCTGCCATTAACCCTGTATTGTGCTTTCAAATTTTACCTTCCAAAATGAATCACTTCACACTTTTCTGGGTTGAATCCCACCTGCCACTTCTTTGCCCAGCTCTGCATCCTGTCAATGTCCCATTGCAACCTACAACAGCCCTCCACGCTGTCCACAACTCCACCAACCTTCATGTCATTGGCAAACTTACTAACCCACCCTTCCACTTCCTCATCCAAGTCATTTATAAAGATCACAAAGACCAGAGGTCCCAGAACAGATCCCTGCGGAACACCACTGGTCACCGAGCTCCAGGCTGAATACTTTCCATCTACTACCACCCTCTGTCTTCTATTGGACAGCCAGTTTTGTATCCAGACAGCTAAATTTCCCTGAATCCCATGCCTCCTTACTTTGTGAATGAGCCTACCATGTGGAACCTTATCAAATACCTTGCTAAAATCCATATACACCACACCTACTGATCTGCCTTCATTAATGTGTTTTGTCACATTCTCAAAGAATTCAATAAGGCTTGTGAGGCATGACCTGCTCCATAGGGTATGCACCCTAGTATTTGGCATTTCCACCTGGGAAAGAGACTCTGACTATCCACCCTATCCATGGCTGTCATAATTTTATATGCTTCATCAGGCTGCCCCTCAGCCTCCAAAGCTGTAGCGAAAACAATTCAAATTTGTCCAACCTCTCTTTATAATTAATATACTCCAATCCAGTCAACATCCTGGTAAATCTCTTTTGTACCCTCTCCAAAGACTCCACATCCTCTCTATAGTGTGGTAACCAGAACGGCACACGATACTCCAAATTGGGGGAGGTGATGGCCTAGTGGTATTATCAGTGGGCTGTTAATCCAGAGACCCAGATAACATTCTGGGGACCTGGGTTCAAATCCCACCATGGCAGGTGGTGGAATTTGAATTCAATAAATATCTGGAATTAAGAGTCTAATGATGACCATGAATCCATTGTCAATTGTCAGAAAACCCATTTGAGTCACTAATGTCCTTTAGGGAAGGAAACTGCCATCCTCACCTGGTCTGGCCCACATGTGACTCTAGACCCACAGCAATGTGGTTGACTCTGAACTACCCTCTGGGCAATAAATGCTGCCTAGCCAGCGATGCCCTCATCCCATTAATGCATTTTTAAAAAATGTGGCCTAACTAAAGTGTTATTCAGCTGCAACATGACTCATCAATTTTTATACTCAACGCCCTGACCAATTAAGGGCTTATGCCTTCTTTACCATGATATCCACTTGTGTTGCCACTTTCAGGGAACTATGGACTTGCACCCCAAGATCCCTCTGTATAACAATGCCAATCAGGGTCCTGCCATTTACTGCATACTTTCTTCTTGCACTTGACCTCCCCAAATGCGTCACCTCATACGTGTCCAGTTAAAGTCCATTCGTCATTTCTCCATCCAACTTTGAATGGTTGAATTAAAAAAGCACAGACTTCCTTTGGGACACTCTTGGATTCAATTTGCCACTTGTCTTTGGATTGCATGAGCCTTTAATTTACTCTTCAGTTGGGCATGTGTGACCTGGCTAAAATGCACGTGATTAGGGCCACCAAATGACTGTTATTCAACCTACTTCGTACCTCCTCAACGAATTGTATAATTAATCAGACATGACATTTCCTTAACAAATCCATGCGTACTCTTTGATTAATCTGTTTTTCTCTAAATAATAATTATTGCCCACAATGTTTCCAATTGTTTACCTTTCACCGAGATTAGGTTGCTTGGCCTGTAATAATTCAAGCTCTCCCTTCTTCTCTATTTAAACATCTGCCCATTTGAAACAAAGATGAGGGAACATCTTTTCTCACTGGTGAATGTTAGTATGTAGAATGTTCTTCTCCAAAAGTCAATGGACACAGAATCTTCAAATATTTTTAAAGCAGAGGTAGATAGATTCTTTTGATGACCAAAGGGACAGAAGATTATTGGGGATATCCAGGAATGTAGAATCAAGGTTAAAATCAGATCAGCCACGATCTTATTGAATAGCAGGGCAGGCTTGAAGGACTGAATGGCCTGATTTTGTTCCTTATTCATATGTTTGTACATAGGACATTGTTATCAGTTTCCCAGTCCTCCAATAGCATGCCTATACCCAGGAAGGATTTGAAAGACCCCCTGCCATTTTCTTCCTGGCATCTCTTAGCAGCTTGGGCTCCATTTCATCTGGGTGTGGCCACTTATGATCACTCACAATGTTTATTCCATCCAATATTTCAGACTTTGCCTGTTTGACAATGTCTGTTCCATTTTCTGAAAGCTGACGGATGCCTCATCTTTTGCCTTTAAATTATCCCTATACTTTCCTTCATTATCATTTTGCTCTTTTTGTATTTCAAAAACATCTTTTGGTTTAACTGAATTTTATTTGCCAATATTTTTACATGCATATGTGGTGATCTTACTGAAACATGTAGGATCCTAAGGTAGGTTCTGAGAGGATGCTACCCCCGTCAAAAAAAAACAGAACTGAGGAATGAGAGTCTGTGGAACTCACTCCTCCAGACAGTTACTGAATATTTTTAAGGCAGTGTTAGATAGGCTCCCCACTAAAAACGGAGCCAAAGTTTCAGGCATAGATTGAAATATGGTGTTACGGCTACAATCATTTCAACCATGATGTTTTTGAATGGTGGAGCTGGTTAGAGGGGGTGAATGGTCCCTTGTTACTTATTTTTATGGTTGCATGTTTACCTTTGCACTTTCTCGACTCCTCCTAGGATTTCTGCATCATGATGCCTGACATCAAATAAGTTTTTTCCTCACTAATTCTATGTTTTGACATTCTGGGGCTTTAGACTCAAGAGTTTCACTCTCATCCTTTGTGGGCACACATTTACACTGACAATTTCCATGTTTGCACTGTTAGTACTGTTAGCACTGTTTCTGAGCTGTAAATTCTGTGTAACACTGGCAGGGGATGGAAATCTGCTAAAAACAGCAGAAGGGATATTCTCCAGCATTGCTGAATTCTACAGTAGTTTTTTTTTCAAAACTATGTTGGTCTAGGAATGGTAAAATACAGTGTGCCCAGACATCTAGCCATTCAGTTAGTACTGGAGCAGTATTTCACTCCTTCATTCCGCAGTCTCCCTGAATCACCAGATAGAAGTACGAAGCACCTGGATGCTTTTTCTCGGGACTAAGAACAGTCTGTTAACACTTAGGTCAGTACAGCATATCATCTAACTCAGACAAACAAGGGATTCAGTGACCTTTCTACCTGTTCCACTTTTCCCTACATCAAACAAGTGAGGAATTAATCAATTGTTCAAGTGACCCCTGAGAAAGACAGACTGTTGCTGGTTGTAAGAGAGGTTGAGGCTGATTTCTGAAGTGACAGGGGGTCAGCCCAGTCTGGCCTGAGATGGGGCCAAATTTCCAAGCAGTTCAAGGGGAAAGATATCTGCAGGTGTATGGGGATAGGGCAGGGGGAGTAGGATTAATTCAAGAACTCTATCAAAGCACCAGTACCAGCACAATCGATCAAATGGCTCCCTTGTGTTGTACATCATTCCGTCAGTGAATTGACCAGTGAGATGGGGCAGGTTACAGACTGTGACTGTAGCCAAGGTTTATAACAATACATTAGCATAAACCTGGTGCCTGTTACTAACCTTGTCTGATTGCCTCCATAATTTAAGTCACTATTTACATCAGTTTGAAAAAAAGTACAAGCACAAACTCAAATAGAATTCAGTTCTGAAACAAATACTTCAGACTGTTGCCCTGCAAATTGTTTGTGGCTTGCTATAAATTTGTACTGAAATAAAATCTATGATGATTTGTAACAGACAGGAACATAAGTAGAAACTGCTGAACTGCTGTGTGGAAGTAATCACTGAAAATGCTGGTGTTGTTATTTACCAACAAACAGCCTGTATCACCACGGCCACAGATTAACTGCTCTCTAATTAACTGCCCATTGGTTAAATGTCATTGTTTAACCATCCATGAATTAACAGCTCATTGGCCAGTTAATGGGTTGTTGGTCATCTGCCCATGAGTTAACTGCATGCTTATTAACTTTTGCTGATAAATAGCTTAATTAATTGCCCAATAACTAACTGCTAATTTACTGTGCAATAGTTAAGCCCCCACGAGTTAACTGACAATAATTACTATTCATTGCTTAACTACTTACATTTTTTGAATTAGTTTGTGGGATTTGACACCAATGGCAAGATGAGCAGTTGTTTCACATTCTAATTGTCCTTGGGAAGGTAGTGGCAAGCTAATAAATTACTTCCAGTCAACTGCCCAGTAATTAACTACTCACTTGTTAACAAGTGCTAGTTGACTGGCTGCTAATTGGCTGCCTAGTGGTTAACTCACTAATAATGAACAACCTGTGAATTAACGTGTACGCTGGTTAACTACTGCTCATTAACTTACCTATTAATCAACTAACTATTAACCGCTGTTGGTTGAGTACCCATTAATTAACTATCTATTATTTGCCACTGGTTATCCATTAATTGACTACACAATAATTAACCGAAGCTGGTTAACCGTCCTTTAGTACACCACCCATTGTTCAAGTAACCACTGGTTAACTATCACGGATTACCTACTGGCAAGAATTGTGATGTCAGATCTTACAATATAAATACAAGTTTAAAATAAAAGATAAAAACATAATCAGTTCAACTTACGGTATTCTCCCGGTGATGGAGCTGAATTGGGTCTTCCTCCTCTCTGAACAATGCCAAAAGGAAAAGACAAGAAAGTGAAATTGTTGGAGTGAAAGTGGCTGAATGATGGAAAGTAAGATCCTGGTGTTCAATCAGTGATGGACAGAGAAGTAATGTGTGAATCGCTTTGTTGCACAGGTTAGATATCGGGTGGGACTGAGACTGACTGTTCCATTAATTCTGTTGTCACCATTCTCCATCTGAATTCGAATAGAGACCCACCTCCTTCCCTCACCTGTAGTACTGTGCCTGAGGATTGTTAAACTTGGGGGTGGGGATTGTCCACAGACAAATTTGTGGAAGAGGCTGTTGTATGACATTACGGCATTACCCTACAACTTTAACATTTCATTCTGAAATTTACGTATATTTATCTCCAGTGGAAGATACTTTACAATAATACTTCATCACCATTTTTTTTCAAATGGTACATATGACCACAGTAAAATAAAGAAACAAACTAAAAAGAGGACAGAGCTAAGGTGTGGTGGAAATTTTAAGTTGATGTTTTGCAACTTTTTTTACAAATAGTGGTAGGAGTCAGAATGAATGGAATAACTGTCAGACGGAACAGTCTTGGTCCCACGCTAACGGAATGGTATTATTTGCTCACTGTTTACCAGGTTTATTTAGATAGAGTAACTTGCTCTTTCCCAGTGCCTTTGGTTTCCTTAAAATACTTAACTAATTCTATTTTGAAGGTTACTATTGAATCTTTGTCCATCACACTTTCAGACAGCAGATTTCACATCCTAGCCACTTGTGTTTTCCTCATGTCTCCTCTGGGTCTTTTGCTAATTTCCTTAATTCTATGGTTATTTACAATATATCCATTGGAAAGTTCATTCAGACTATCTAAATCTTTCATCATCTCAAACTACTTAATCAAATCTCCTGTTAGCCTCCTTTGCGTGAGGAGACAACTCAGTCTCTCGATGTTACTGTAACCCTTTGTTCCTAGAGCCGCTCTGGTAAATTTCTTCTGCACCTTTTCCCGATCTTTTTCTGAAAAGGTTCAAAACTTCACTGGGCTAAACTATTGTTTTATAAATTGCTGCTTTTATTTAAACTCCAAGTCTCCATTGATAAATCTCAGGATCCCATATAGTGGATGAACCGATAGGTCAACCTGCTGATTGTCTTAAAATATTTGTAGAAAAACCTTTTGGGTCTCTCTTTCTTCTTACACCCCCTTTGAAATTGTATCAATTGCTTGTATTGTTTCTGCTAAATCTTCTTAGCTAAATGTATCATTGATGTCCTTTATGGGCCCGCTCCAATTTTTGCCCCTTCCCCTTCATTTCCCTTCCCCAGGTCTGTGCATCACATACCCCTCCTCCTTGGTAACCTTCCTCACCCTTTCACCTGCCGACTCCACTAATGATCCTCTCCATCCAGTGCCAGGGGTTTTCACAGCTCTGTGAAGCTACTGGCACCACAGAGCTATCTGCCATCTGAGTTTCAGGCAGATCTTTGAGCTTTCCCTTCTTCTTTGGATATGTCCACAGCCTCACCCAGAGTTGCATTACACACCCCCCCAATCCCATTCCCCAGCCGTGTGTAACCTCTCCCCATCCCTCACCTCCCTGAAGCGGGGCAGCCTCCCAGAACAGGGGGCAGATGTTTGCTGTTGTCATTTCTTCTTGGCGGGTGGTGGGGCAGGTTGAGTCAGTAGTCAGGAAGGCAAATGCAATGTTGGCATTTATTTTGAAAGGACTTGAATATAAAAGCAGGGATGTACTACTGAGGCTTTATAAGGCGCTGGTCAGGCCACATTTGGAGTATTGCATGCAGTTTTGGGCCCCATATCTCAGGAAGGATATACTGGCCTTGGAGCGGGTTCAGAGGAGGTTCACGAGAATGGTCCCAGGAATGGAAAGCTTAACGTATGAGGAACGTTTGAGGACTCTGGGACTATACTCATTGGAGTTTAGAAGGATGAGGGGGGATCTAATTGAAACTTTCAAAATACTGAATGGCCTGGACAAAGTGGATGTTGGGAAGATGCTTCCACTGGTAGCAGAGTCTAGGACCCGAGGGTCCAGACTTAGAGTAAAGGGAAGACCTTTTAGATTGGTTATAAGGAGAAACTTTTTTAGCCAGAGAGTGGTGAATCTATGGAATTCACTGCCACAGAGGCTGTGAAGGCTAGGTCATTGGGTACATTTAAGACTGAGATAGATAGGTTCTTGATTATCAAGGGGATCAAGGGTTACGGGGAGAAAGCAGGAGATTGGGGTTGAGGAACTTATCAGCCATGATTGAATGGCAGAGCAGACTTGATAGGCCTAAAGGCCTAATTTCTGCTCCTATGTCTTATGGTCTTATGTGGGAAACCCGGTGAAGATCCTCTGAGTTTCAGGTATGACCAACAATCTCTGTTGAGAGTCTTAATCAAATTAAGGATCAGGAAGCCATTCAGACCATCGAATCTGCGTAAGTTTTGTGAGCATTTTATATTGGTGCCAGTCTGGTGCCTTTTCTCTGTAACCTTGTACAGTGTTTGTATTAAATCATCCTCTGATGCCCTCCCAAATGCCTCAATTGAATTTGTTTCCACTGCATTTCCAGGTGGTGCATTCTAACTACTCACTGTGCGAAAAAGTTTTCTCCCACTTTACATTGTAGTTTCTTTTTTTTCGCAAGACATTTTAGAAGTGTGACCTCTGATTCTTGGTCATTTTATAAGTAAGAATAGTTCCTCCCTGTCTACCCTGACTCCTCAAATAATAATAAAAAAATGTCATTGAAAGTCCATGTGATAACATTTATCGACTTACTCCTGTCAACTACAAGTCATCACTTCAAAACTTTCAGGCAGGTTTGCACTCGCATGACTCCCCCTCCATACCCCAACTACATTACAAACCTACTCTGGCTCATTCTGGTTGGCTGAAATCTTCAAGGTGTTCAGTCAGCCTCCCATTAATTACAGATTTTAGCAATTTACACACCACAGATGTTAGGCTAACTGGCTATAATTTCCAGGTTTTCCCCTGTCAGTGCAGTGGTCTGTGCAATTTTGCAATTCTTCTTATCACTCCCAAATCAAAAGAACTATGGAAGAGTTCCAAATATATATCTCAAATGAACACTATCCATTCATCACCACCTCTTCCTTTCCTTTTCCCAGCTAATTTGAATCCATGGTACAAGGGTCTCATTTATGTCATGAGCTTTAATTTTGTTAGCAGGATTATATAGGATGCTTTATCAAACCACTTTTGAAAGTCTTGATAGATAGCATTGTCCTCATTCAGCCTCCCTGCTACAGTATCAAAAAGCTCTGCAAGTTAGTCAAATAAACAGCCCTTAAAAATGTATGTTAGCTCCCCTTTAATAGCTGGTGCTTTCTGTTGGCTCCCCTTCATCATGTATTATTGGCAGCAAATATTTCTCCTCTACTGCTGTCAAACTAATTGGGTTGTAATTCCTGGAGCAGAAACATAAATTGGTGGGAAAACTTAGCAGGTCTGGCTATATCTGTGGAGAGAAAGCAGAGTTACTATTTCAGGTCTAGTGAAATGTTAACTTTGCTTTCTCTCCTTAAATGTTACCAGACCTGCTGAGATTTTAGAGCAATTTCTGTTTTTGTTTCTGATTTCCAGCATCCATAGCTCTTTGATTTTCTTTTGTAAAGTCTTGGAGTGTCTAACATTTGCCATTCTAACTATATTGCCATATAGTCCTTTGACATTATCCCTGTTTGTGGAGAGGATTGGAAAAGCATGCTGAATACCTCCATAATATCTATGCTTACATCTCTCAATCCCATTACATCTGGAATGAAGGATGAATTCACTTTAGATACAGCCAGCTGTTCTGATATCTCTTATATATTTTGATCTCATCCCAGCCATCTTTTCATTTACTATAACTTTGGCAAAGTCATCTCCCTTGATAGATACTGATGCAAAGTACTCATTTAGTCATTCCTGCTGCCTGCCCCAGTAGATTTAGCTCACTACTTCACCAGTAACCACTGTACAGTTCATATACCTGAATTAGAGCTTTGGTTTTGATGTTATGTTAACTGTCAAATCTATTCTTGTACATGTGGGCAGTGGGTTAGCAGCCACCTTGCAGAAAATGAGAAGGGAATTATTTAAGACCAATGTGCACAAACAAGTGCCACCAGAAGTACAGCTAAATCATGATTTAATTGCTATTTTCTAGGTGATCCAACTCTTTTCCAACCAGCAAGGCACAGCTCTGGGTGTGGGCTGGGGCACCAAGACTACCATTGACAGCCACGGCTAGTGATCCCAAGACAATGTAATTAAAGGGTTCAATCTGCCATCCGTATGGCTATGGAAGAGATATTGGGACATCAGAATGCAATAACAGTAGGAACTCAAAATTTCTGATGAAGAATTTCCAAACTCAGAACGTTAACTCCATTTCTCTCTTCACAGTTGCGCCAGACCTGCTGAGATTCTCCAGCAATTTTTGTTTTAGTTTTAGCTTTCCAGCATCTGCAGTTCTTTGTTTTTAAATAATTCAATGTGTTCACTGAGCAAGCTCAGCTATCGTGGTGACATGGTAACTGGCCAAGGCGCTGTGATTATGGCTTGAATCTCAGCTTATTATCACATGGACAGTCAGAGCACCAACTGGCACTTGAGGAGATACACAAAGCAGCGAAACCAGTCTGAGACCATACTTCAGCCGATCTTAGAACATAGAACAGTACAACACAGGAACAGGCCTTCTGAACCCCATGTCTGCGCCAACCACGATGTTATTCTAAACTAATCCCATCTGCCTGCACATGGTCCATATCCCTCTATTCTCCGCCTGTTCGTGTGTCTGAATGCCTCTTAGCACTTGCTATCGTATCTGCCTCTACCTCCTCTCCTGGAAGCGTCTACATTCCTCACAGGTCTCCTTTAAACTTACCCCTTCTCACTGTAAACCTATGTCGCTTCTTTATTGACATTTCCACCCTGGGAAAAAGACTTCCACTATCCACCCTATCCATGCCTCTCATAATGTTACATACTTCTATCAGATCACCCCACAGCTTCTGATGCTCTAGTGAACACAATCCAAGTTTGTCCAACTTCTCCTTACAGCTAAAAAACTCCAATCCAGGCAATATCCCAGTAAAGCACCTTTGCACCCTCCCCAAAGCAATTATGGAGAAAGGGCAGGAAAGGGCACATAAGGAATGTTAGATCACGATTATATTGAAGGGCAGAGTGGACTGAAGGCGCTGAGTGGTCTGCTCCTGTTCCGACTTCTTATGGTCTTTAATTGCATCAACTTTTCCCTAAAAATCAATGCTGGCTTTTATCTAGAATGATTAACAATTGCCATTGTCAAACATTAAACCAAGAACAGGAAGACACTACAGTCAGAATCAGGAACCTATCTCCCTTATATCTGTAACTAAGAATTGAAATTTACCAAACCCGGCTATATGTCAATTTCGGGGAGTTTCCTGGAGGGTTTGTCTCTGAAAACCTTAGTGAGCCATCTCACACAATTTTACAAAGTGCAGAGCTGGAGGAACACAGCAGGCCAGGCAGCATCAGTGGAGCAGGAAAGCTGACGTTACGGGTCTGGGTCCAGTCTTGAAACATCAGCTTTCCTGTTCCTCTGATGCTGCCTGGCCTGATGTGTTCCTCCAGCTCTGCACTTTGTTATCTCAGACTCCAGAATCGGCAGTTCCTACTACCTCACACAATTTTACGTTGCTTCCCTTAGTATGTACCTCTATGGTGCTATGCTATCATTCGTTCACCAGTGGCTGCAGTACTTGTCACTATCGTGACCTTCCATGATTCATGCTGTTGGTACCATTTTTAAAGTCCAGTTATGCACTGGATCAGACACTGCCTGACATAAGTAGCCCTTCACAGTATATACAGTGGGAGGAGGGCTTCTGAGGGCCTTTTAGTCGTACGGTTGACACTTTATTGCAAATAGAAGCTGACATTCATAAATCTGTTGTCAATCTACATCAATATCTGTCTGATCAAATGTCACTGTAGCTGCAACTACGAGAATCAAATTATGTATGCTGCTTGTCGTTAGCACCATGCCATATTAGAACTCTGTTTGAACAAGTGTTACTCTATCTCTAATGTAGAGGGTAACAGAAGATTTGTAATTGTTCAGAACTGACCAAGACTTCCATGACCAACTTGAAAGGTGAGCCTTGATAAGTGACCAGACCCTGGAGTGATCTCTCTGCAGCTCCTTGACAGACTTACCGTGAGTCCCTAGACTGTGTGCACCAGGTCCTGCTGGGCTGACTGTAACCAACTTCCTGGACTGTCAAGACATACGCTGCCCAACTCTGACTGGTCCAAATGCCCACACGACTAATTTCAAATCCCTGAGCTAATGTTGAACTATATATTATAATTTAGTCATTCATCTATTTGAAAAGGACTGAGAAATGTTTCAGAATTGCAAGTGGATGACTGAATGAATGCAATGGATTGGGCAGTGAGTGAGACTGCTACTTTGCAGTAGTTTTCTACATGAAGAGATACAGCAGGTGGAGGACCCTTATATGGGCCTGATTAAAGTCTTCATTCATTGGTCTCAGATGAAGAGGTTCAGTAGAATTTCTGGTGATGTTCTGAGCTGTTGGTGAGGTTGCAGTGAGCAGTGAACACTGCACAATATGGACTGAACATTTGAACATCAACATTTGTATTAAACTCACATTTCATCACTTTGCTTTGGATGGAATATTCTCATAGTGGTGGGGCCCACAGTGCTTTAGTTTAATAACATAGGGCTTATATTGACTAGATCTTTTTAATCAACCTGTTCAGCAACGGTATGACACACCTCTGGAGGAGGTGGGACTTGAAACTGGCCTCCTGGCTTAGAGGTAGGGACACTACCACCACATCACACCAGCTCTTACACAATTGGTCTAGATATGTTTGTAATCAACCTGCTCACATATTATTATATCTATCTGGAGGGACATTACCAATGTGCCACAAGAGCCTTGATGATGACCCTTCAATACTCTCGGAAAAACACGGTCCCCGAGTAAGATCTAAACAGGCCACTTGTCATGGTAGAACAGGGTAGATATTTTCTAATCAACCTGTACAGAGATGTTATGACACACCTCTGTATCAGGTAGGACTTGAACCTGGCAGCTTTAGCCAGCAATAAAATCACTCCAATGTTTCCAATCAATCAAATCATCTTCAAAGCCCACTGAGGGCAGTGCATTAAAACCAAAGATAAGGGAGCAAGGAAATTCAATCAAAATGGAGTTGGAAAGGTAAATAGAGCACTCGACTCTGTGCAGAGACAATCGGTGTACTTCTTTTTATCTTGATACTTAAAGGCTGTTGTTATCAACTAAACAGAGTAATAAATACCCTTCTCTTTTTAAAAGGCCACCATTGAAACCTAAATTAAGTGGATAAAATTTATATTTGGTTTATTTGTCATACAGCTGCTTCCCCTTTAGAAACAGTGAGGAAGTTTTGTATGTTAATTCAGTGGCTAATCATTTGTTTAAGCCATTTCAGGAACTTTCCTTCTGCTGCCAACAAGCCAAGAGTAGGACTTGAACCCAGAGCCACTGGGCTCAGATTTGAGTACTAAGATCAATATTGGATATGGAAGTCAAGAAAATACTTCAATTACCCTGGTGCCAACTGTGAATGGAAGACAGCATTCACCTATTTTAAACAGTGTTGATTAAATCTCATGTGTAGTTTGCTGCTCATTTACTTTTGACAGGTGAATCTGGTTAATCATAGACAGAGATGAATAAATTGAGGAGGGTCAAAGCCCACTCCTATACCATTTTGTTTAGGTTCAGTAATGATGCAAGTGTCTATAAAGAAGTTGGCTGGTTTCCTATTGATGGTCTGTTGCTGTAATTCACAGCTTCTTGTGGGTAAGAAGCTCTTAATAAAGAAACATAATGTTATGATCTGAATGGTGTTGCAGTGAGGTTCTGTTTACAGGTGATTGATCTAGTACTTAATTGTTTTATTGCTCACTTAGTCATAATCTTTGAAACTAAATTATTCACTATTGAACTTGTGAAATTTGTCAATAGCCATGAACCATCTGCGAAATAGCCTTTTTTTTTTTAAAAAAAAAAAAAAAAAATTGGCTTCAGTAACATTCAACCTGATCTGGTCTTTTGAAAAGATTTTTGTAACTGCTTTCTTAAATCACGTTTGTTTGTTTTCAAATGGAGAACCTAACCAGATGGTAACACTGCATCTCTTCCATGTTTAAGGAAGTACCATCTGGTTGGTTGGTTAGGTCTTTTTTTTTCTAAATGAAACACTCTGTAGTCAAATGACAAATGGACTAGGTCTCTTCCCTACACTAGCCTCTTATTGCTGCACCTCTTTTTGTCAACTTTGCTTTGGTGTGGTAAGCATATCTATAATAGTTCTCCATAAGGAAGAATTCACACCAGGCACTAGCCTTTTAACTAAATACTTTAATGGTAAAGTAGAATCTTTGCTTTTAGTTAACTTTATAAATGTTTTCTTTGTACCAATGTTACCTATATCAATTCTGATTTTAAGTATATGAATAAACCATATTTCTAATTTGTTTGTTTGGTTTTTAATACCTTCATCAGGGGAGGAAACACTGTACTGTCCCTTCAGAAGAGGGAAGGGAACATGCTCTAAACACATCAGCACCTTCTGTCCATGTATGGAAAAACTAACTTCTGTTTGCCCTTTCCTTGTCTGGAACATGACTAAAATGGAACTTTGTATCTGTGCCCTTTCAGTAAATAGCAGGGCTTTCCATTTCCCTTTGAATGTTAGTAATCTCTACAAGGATCATAACCCATGGCCTACAAAATGCATAACAGTAAATGCAGATGCTTCCCTGGTTAAGGTTTAAAATTTTAAAGAATGAGGGGTTGCCATTTTGATCTGAGACAAGATTTATTTGCAAGGTTGAGAGTTTTTGCTGAGGGCTGTAGGTCAACTTTTACATATGTTTTCAAGTAGCAAACAACTTGTTCACCAATGGCTATTGGTTGAGTAAAAGAAATTGAAGTTATTCTATTAAATGGTGGGATGGACTGAATGTCATGCCCCTGTCATGAACCCAAGACCACTTTATCAACTATTAATGTTTTGGTTATATTTTTAGAAAATAAGGATTTAAATGACACTTGCTTCATGATCCATGTTCTTGTTTAGCAGTGTTTCCATCTTTAGCTAAAGCAGACTTTGTGCAACTGTTTTATTAGCACTTGGCCTCAACAGCTTCCCCACCTTTATTTTGAGCTGCACTCTTTATTTCCAGATTATAATATTGTGCCTTGCAATGGTGACTTATCACGACTTGCTACATTGGTCTGGCTACAACCTGCTCACTGTCTGTTTGAGATGTGGGCTGCACAGACATCTAGCCAGAGCACCACTGATCGATCGTCCTTGTCCATTACTGTTGAGGTATTGAGAGAAGGTAAGAATACTGTAAACTGAAATATTTTGTCAAAGTATGAACTTTGCAGTAATGAAAGTGCAGAAATGTTTGAGACACATGGCTGAATCTCACTGTACCCAACAATTCTTAATTAATTCTCTAATTCTGAGCACAAGTTTCTTTTTTGTTATTTAGCAATGAACATGATTTTTTTTTAAGAATTGGAGACAGCACCAAGCTTATGAAAGGGGAAGAATTTTCCAAAAGTTATTTTGGATGATATGGTTTTAAAAATGATGCCTGTACAACCTAGCCAACAGGAACTAGAATAGGTCATTCGGTCCATCAAACTTGCCGTGCCATTAAGATTGTGGCTGATCTGTCTGTAACCCAATTCACACTTCCATCCTATTCCAAGACCCTTTCATCCTTTTGCCAATTAAGAGTCTATCCAATTCTGACCTAAAAATACTCAAACTCTGCCTCCATCATTTTAAGACTCATGACACTCTGGGGTTGGGGAAATATCTTAACTTAAGCTATTTTTTTAAATGAGTAACTCTGCCCAGCTCTAGACTCGTTCTTCAAGAGGCAACATCTTTACAATATCCAACGTGTCAAGGCCCCTTTATTTTTGCTTCAAGTTGCCCCTTACTCAATGCCAGCAGGTACACACCTAGCCAGTCTGCCCTATCCCTTGAGTCAACCTGCTCATTTCAGTTTATCTAGTAAACCTTCTCCAAACTACTTCCAATGCAATGTCCTTAAGTAATGAGACTATATCTGGAGCATTAGTCAGTCTCACCAATGCCCTGTATAACTGAAGCACAACTATTTATTGCTCTTGTATTCCAAACACCCCTCAAATGAGAAGATTGTATTGGTTCCCTAGTTAATTGCTGTGTCAACATAATAAACTTGTCGGCTGACAATCGAAGACACCCAGCTCTCTGCACTGCAATTCTATAATCTGTCTCCATTTAGAAAATATAGATTTTATTTTTCTGTCCAAAATGGGACAACTTTCCTACTTGCCAGATTATTGCCAACATTCCATTCTCTTCACCTATGTGTATGGGATCCCTTTCTATTGCTAAGTTATCATAGACTGCTGCTGGAGTAATCTGTTACTATTTGTTTTAGTTCAAGATCTGCAGACAAAAATTAAATGTGGGATGCTTAAATTCCCAACCTTGTTTTGAAATTGGAGACAAGGCTGGAGAAACTTGACAGGACTGGCAGCATCTCTTGGAGAGTTGTTTTTGAGCCCCAAGGTCATTATTTTCCTTAAGATATTGGGCTGAATGTTAACCATTGCCCTCCCTTCCCTGCACCCTGCCTTTTTTCCCCACCCCAAAAACAAGCAAAGATGCTGCCAAACCTGCAGAATCTCAGCAGCTTTTACTTGATTTCAGATTTTCAGCATCTACTGAGTTTCTTTATTTGGCAGATAACGGCACTTTTGTTTTGACCCGGAAGTACTCCATACCTCCTTGCACTCCCTACTCTCCTGAGCCAACAGAACCTGCCTATCGAATGGGACCAAGTATTGCTTGCAAGAATGGCAGCTGTATTGAACACGTCCTACCAGGACAGAGTTTCAAGTAGGTGTCCAACCAAAAATGAACATACTGTAAACTGATACTGCACTAAATTCCATAAAACTAATCCTAAAATATGCTACCAAAATGGAGCAATGTTTCTTAATTTGCTTATTAAGTTTAAATTTAGAAAGGGTTTTAGTGGCTAGAGAGATTGCTATGCTGTCACAAGAGAAATAGCTAGTTGCCAAGAAACTGAAGTTCGAAGAGTTTTTTTTAAAAACTGAATATTCGGAATTTGAACTTCTTACCACTTTGAAGAAAATGCTGATGTGTCTAAAGGGGAAGCTGGACTAGAGAGGGAAATGGAGTTCTGATGATCAGTCTATACCAATGATGGGAGTAAGTGGTTTTTTTCTCCTGCTTCAACACTGGTTGGATTGAAGGGTGAGATTGTACTAGAAAATTTCTTTAAATTCTGCAGCAAGCAAACTGGCTACATATTGTTGTTTGAGGTGAGGCTTGATTCCTCAGTCAGGAAAATTTAACCACTCCTAAGTAGGAGCAGGCTCCAAAGAATGTCCTGTCCCATTCCAACAAATCCATACTTTCACTAAAACAAAAGAGGAAGGATGCTATTCTCTCAGGTGAGAATACTGAACTTAATGGGTCTGCCTAATATTAATTCTAATGTCAAATAAGACATGCTGATTTGACCTAACCAGAGCATGAAACTAGTGAAATGGAGTTGACCTAGATGTTTTCCACATCAACATTTTTTAAAATCATGATCTGAAATTCCCTACAAGTCCAACTGAGGGAGGAAGGGGTGAAAGAAACCAGTTTCCCCCTGTTCAGGTATTAACCCTGTTGGATTACTCTTGACAGGCCATCCATTCCTAGCGTTTAACAAACCATCTGGCCATTCAATTTGAATGAAGCTTTGCCAACTTCAGAGTATTGCTACTTTGACTGCTTGTTGAGATTCAAAAGTTAAACCTCTTACAGCAGGAGTTTGATTTGATGCTTAGCTGGCAAGTCTTGCAGATGGAAGCTTATTTGAGCATATTGACCCATTCAAAAACTTTAAATCACATGGGAGTATTTTTCTGCCATCAGTAGTCTTAAAAATAAAAGTTAGAATTTTAGATCTTTATCACCATGGCAGACACTGGATATGGCAGGTAAAAATGGGTACAAAGGCCCAATGCTTCCCTGCCCCCTATTGTGGCCAGGAGGTGCTCCCTGAAGAGATGGGGCTTCCTAATAGCTTCTAGGGCCAGTGGATTGAACTATATCTGATGCTTCTCTCCTTTGTAGAGGTTCAGCCTAATAGGCCCCAATACTATTTTTTGGTTTTTTGCCCCATCACCAAATCATCCCTTATTGGTCACTTTATTCTTGACCTATGTTTGTTTGTTTCTAATCCACTTCTTCAGAGAAGATATTACACACCTCCTAGAGCAGGTGGAACTTTGAATCTGGATCGTTCAACCTACAGGCAAGGTACTACCACTGCCACAAGATTGAAGACGACCGACAGAACTTTTGACTTGATCCACATGCCTAGGAGCATAAGAGGCTGCTGTGCCAATCAGGTCTATGCTAATCAAAGATCTGACTCTAGTAACTCGCCATTCTCAATATTAGGCCCATAGCCCTTGAGGCTATGGAAACAAGTGAATATTTTTAGGCTTAAAGTCTACAAAAATTTGGAACTGTTTTATTTTCAGGCAATCTTCTGTCACCCTCTTGGCTTCTGCACTCTTCAAAAACTCTGGTTATTGGCACTTCTAATGAGTGCTTTCCTATCCATAACCTTCAGTCTTTGCTGGCCCAAGAGAAGGAACATGTTTTGTTTCCCCTGACTTCACTCCCTCCAGCCCAGCAGCATCCTGGTAGATCTCTGCACCCTCTCATGCAATCACATTCTTCCTGTAATCTATCTATAGTCCTTCCTTCCTATATTCTTTTTGTCATAGCATTTGTTATTCCTAGACTTTAGAAATTTAAACCATTTTATTGGGCTGTTACTGAAAGACCACTTTTTTCTTAAGGATTCGCTATGTCCTTTTGGATTCCTCTGCAAAACCCCTTGTGATGACGCCATGGTCTGATGCTATAACTACTCGAGGCAAGTTGAAATTTTGGTACTTGCAATTGAGTCACATGTTGGCATGATTTGACTTTTAGGGTCAAGTGACAGATGGGTAAGTGGCAGATGGACTTCAATTAAGTGCGGTAATGTGTTTAGGGAGGCCAAATAGTAAAAGGAATATGATAAATGGCAATGTACTGAGGCACAGATGGCATGAGATCTTGGCAAATACACAAGTACCTAAAAGCAGAACAAGTAGGTTGCTCCTTTAAAAGCATATGGAATGTTCTCCATTGTCAGATGCAGAATACAAACATAGGGATATATGGTTGTCGTGAAGATGCTGGTGAGGCCATAACTAGAGTATTGTGCAGATCTGGTCTTTGAATTACAGGAAGGTGTAAATGACTCAGTGCAAAGAACACTGACTGAAATGTCTTCATAGCTGGAGAATTCTGAGGAGAAGTTGGGGTTGGTTTTCCTTTGACAAAATGTTGAGGGCTGGCATGATTGAAGTATACAAAACTGAGTGGTAGAGTAGACAGGAGGAACCTGTTTCCCTTGGCAAACTTCAGAAACCAGGAGTCATGGATTCAAGCAAAGAATCAAAGGATTAGATGGATGAGCGGGGGGGAAAAACTACCTCTTACAGAAGGTGGTGGGTACCTGAAATTCACTGCCTGAGTTGGCACAGGCAGAGACCTTAATTTTTTTTTTTCTTGGTACTCTGATCTCCACCTTAAGCGCTGTAAGCTGCAGGGCTACGAACTGTGGATGAAGATAGGATTGGTGAGGGCATCTAGGTGTCTGGGTTGTGGACAGCTGGGCCAAATGGTCTCCTTTTACACTTTTTTTTTAGGTCCAATGTTCTTTCCACTGAACACTTGCCCTTTAACCCAAATACAAATCTTCCCCTTGTCTTCAATTTATGGACATGTCTATCAATCACAAGTAGGCCATTCAGGACCTTGAGCCTTCTCTCATTTCAGATAAGGTCATGGCTAATCAAACTTACTGCCTTCTAACCTGTCACCCCTCAAGAACTCATTCACTACTTTTGATTTTTAAGGCAAAGACTCTGCTTTCACCCACCTTGCCCAACCCCTCCCCCTCAAGAATTTCAAATACTCATGACCTTCCCATTACACCCCATCTCCATGTGTGGTGTGTAGACCCCTCTAGGGTCCTCTGTCAAAGACACAGCCCCACTTGTCTAACATTCTGAGCTACTTCCAATGTATGTACTTTTTCAAATAGTAACTGACACATATTCCAGATGAGGGTTTTTCTAATCACTTGTGGGATGTGGGGGTCACTGGCTGGCTAGCATTTCTTGCCCATCCCTAGCTGCCCTTGAAGGTGGTGGTGAGCTGCCTTCTTGAGCCACTGGAGTCCTCCTGCTGTGGGTTGACACACAATGTTGTTAGGGAGGTCTCACTAATGCCTTGCATAACTAAAACTGTCTTTATATTCAAAGCCCCTCCATAATAAATGCAAACATTCTATTAGTGCTCCTAACTTGCTGTACCCCCCTGCTAATATTTTTCAATCCCATGCACAAGGACATGTAAAATATCTCAAGATAAAATGTATTTGTCCACTTCCTGCCAAAATGGACAGTTTCACCTCTTTCCACATACTCGACTTGCCATATCCTTTTTTTACCCCATGCTCAAGCTACCTAATTTGAAGGTTGAATAAAACAAAACATATTTAATAAAATAGGATTTAAGTGTTCCTTCTGACAAACAGACTCTGAAACCACAGCACCAATTTTAATCTTGTTCATTTTTTTCCTGCAGATGACCCTCCAACCTATAACTCTATCCAGGTGTGGAATGTTGGAATGCGATCAGGTGCTATGATTGTGATCACAGTGCTCCTGACTGTAACCATGTTTTTCTTGCTTGTTGGGCTCACTGCTACTATTACAGACAAGTGGAAATAAATGAAGTTTGATGGATTGGATTCGATCTGTGATGGTGTCCACTGCTTCTAGAACAGTCAAATCAAATCTATGGTTGAAATGAACTGTCAAAAATTGTTTTGGAAGGTTCCTTGTGGCAACAAATGCAGAACATACTTGTTTCTCACTTTTTATAGCTTTGTCTTGAAACCTCCCTTTTTGTACTGAATGAATGACAAAATAAATCTTCTTTTCTCATATGCCTATGTAATCTAAACCCAAACAAGTCTTTTAAAATCTCTAGCTGAAATATTCTCCTTAACCTTTTTTATTTTTTTTAAGTTTCACTATCCCTACACTTAATGGAGGTGACCGCTAACTAGCCATATAAATACAATGGTTACAGATCAGAGGCCAGGAAAAGTTACAAGAAGTAACTCTCTCCATCTGACTCCCCCAAAGCCTGGCCATCATCTAAAGGCACACAGCAGGAATTGTGATGGAATAATGACCACTTGATTGGTACCACATTCTCAAGGATCCACTCCTCCAGTACCAACTATCAATAGCAGCACCATGCACATGATGCAGTGCAGAAATACACCACCAAATCTACAAGCCCTCAAGGAGGGCAAAGGCAACAGAGACATGGAACACCAGTTTCCCTTCAAGCCACTCAACATACTGATTTAGGAAACATGGCATTGTTGCTCAGTCAAAATCCTGGCATGTCCTTGAACAATGTTGTGGGTGTCCCTATCATCACCTTGACTCCAGGATAAGTTAAAGTGCTGAGACCATGGTGTGTGTAAGGAATGAACTGCCAGAGGAAGTGGTGGGGGCTGGTATAACTTAAAAGGCAGCTGGATGGGTAGATGAATAGGCAGGATTAAGGGCCAAGGGGCAAATGCTGGCAAATGGGATAGATTAATTTAGGATATAGAGTTAGACCAAAAGGTCTGTTTCTATACTGCACAGATCTGACTATGATAAAAGTGGGAATTGTAACAAATTACAACAGAACAAATTTAACTTTGAAAATAGATAATGGAGTATTTGCAGATTCCTGGTGCATCATTGTGTTTTGCGGGGGGGGGGGCTAGGTAATGTTTTGTGTAGTTGTCTAAAAGACTCTGTGACTGTAACAACTATGTTTTAATGAGTTGTGATGTGATGTTCAATTAATGGATCATGATTGGAAGCTGTAACCCAGTAATATTAGAGGATGGAAAACAGGAGGTAGATTAGCGGTAATGTCACAATTTTTACAGCACAGAAACAGGGTCATTGGACCTGAAACATTTAACACTTTTTTTTTCTCTTCATGGATGCTGCCAGACTTGCTGAGCTTTTTCAGTAACTTCTGTTTTTGTGAGAAACCATTTGAAGCATTATTGACTCAAGAACCTCACTGTGCCTTTGTTTTTTGCCTGTCACCTATGCATCCTTCTTTAAGAAAGGAACTAAATTGTTTCTCTTAAAATGCCTCAATTGTCACATTCTCAACTCTTGCATTCCAGAACTTGCTTTCATTGCATGAATATTTCTCCACTGCATTTGCTGCTTTTTGTTTAATTTTTAAACTGTGCCTTCACTTTTGTGAGTGGCAACAGATTCTCATGATTTATTGTCACAACCTCATGAGTTTTGAATACTTCGGGTCTCTTCTATTTGAATTATTCCCCTTTAGAAAAAGGAAAGTCAAGTTTCATATCAGCAAATTTTCCACTTGTGCCCTGGACTCCTGGTATTTTGGTTCTTAATACATGTATCATATATGTCTAATTAATAATGATCCAAGCCAGTGAGTTTGGGATTTGAAACTTCTGAACGTTATTGAAGGAGGATACTTAAACTGATTAAATTAATTTCAGTTGTTTAACACTGTCAGGTGATGTGGGTGAGTCTTTGGTCAGGTCATTCACAAAGCAGTTCAGGCCTAGAGTTGTATAGGCTGGGGTTTCCTCAAGCAACAAGCTGTAGTTTTCAGTTCCTGTTTTTACTTTTAAAATGTTTGTGGGATTTGAACCTGTGGCCTGGAGCACTGGCCCAGGTTCCTGCAATTCCTAGTCCCATGACTGTCTATGGGACTGCTCCTAGTTTTTGCAGTTGCTTACATCTCTATTGATGTAAATCACTTGCTACTGTCCAGTTTTAAACCTCACTCCTACAAACTTTAACAACTGGCTAAATATCTGTCAGGATTATTGTCCCAACCTCCTGCAATATTGTTATCCAACTGAGCCTCAACCCACCCTCTGGGATTGTGAGTGGGTTTGAGGGATGGTAGCGATAGAAGGCCATTTAGCCCTTTTGAATAGCACAGCAAGTTCAATATGATCAAGGCTGATCATTCAACTCTGTACCCCATCTCTGCTTTCACCCCACACCCTTTGATCCCTTTAACCCCAAGTGTTATATCCAAACTCATTGAAAACATTTAATGTTTTACTTACAACTTGTTTGTGGTAGATAGTTCAGAGGATCACTCTCTTGTTTACAGGAATTTCTCCTCATTTAGTCCTAAATGGTTTAACCTGCATCTTCAAATTGTGACCCCTGGTTCTGGACATTCCCATCATCATTAACATGTTTCCTGCATTGACACGCTGTAGTCCTGTTAGAATTTTATAGGTTTCCATGCAAACCTCCTTTTGTTCTTCAAAATTCCAATGAATACAATCCTAACTGAGTCAATCCTAGGAATCAGTCTGATAAACCTTTGTTGCATTTCTTTTATAGCAAGAACATCCTTTTGGTATGGAGACCAAAACTGCGCACACTGTTCTAGGTGTGGTTTTGCCAAGGCCCTGTATAATTGCAGGAAGATGTTCCTGTACTCAAATCTTCTTGCAATGAAGGCCAACATACCATTGCTGCCTTAACTGCCTGCTGCATGCTTACCCTCCCTGACTGAATGAGGACAATCTGGTCTCATCGCATTTTCACTCTTTTCCTTCCCCCCCCCCCCAACTCAATTTACAGTCATTTTGGGTGTGGGGTTTGGGATAGAGAGGGAATGTAGCGGGATTTCGGGATCATGAGTGGGTTTGTGAGAGATATGACAGGGGTACTGAGGGATATTGTGAGGGGATTGAAAGGGACATAATATTAAGGGAATTATGAGGAACTTTGAGCGATGTATATGATGGGCTTGTTATATGACGAGGGCGATATTGTGAGGGCAGAAGGTTGACGTGACAGTCACCTGTGGGGCGGGGCCTGTGGCTGTAAACTCCGCCCCATAGTTGGTGAGTGGGACCAGTGATTGGTGGTCAGCCCTGTCAGTCACGGTGATGAGCAGCCCCTCATTGTCGGGGGTGGTGGGCTCTGGGCCAAGCCGCCCCCGGACCATCCTCCCCCTTCCCCCCCCCCC
>NC_063368.1:21673403-21695212 GCF_021869965.1 Rhincodon typus
CCCCCGTACACCCGACCCGGGCTCCAGTGTAACATTTGCCCGCGACTTGGCATCGCCCTGTGAAGGGGCAACCCCGTGGTGCTGCCATTGCTTAGTGCCGCCCGCGTCCATTCCCATCCCTTTGCTGTTCTGATGCATTTTGATTACTGCTCCCAGTGGGTTTAGGATGTCCGTTTCTGGCAACGTCTCCGGCTCTCTCCGGCGGCCGGAGAGTATCGGGCCCCCGCTCCGGGACGATGTGATTCTGGTCGAGGTGGCCTGGGAAGTGACTAACAAAGGTAAGGAGCAGCGTGGGCCGAATGTCCTCTCCCGGGGAGCTGTGTGCTGGGGCCAGTTTAACTGTTCCTCTGTCTCTCTAGTTGGAGGCATCTACACCGTGATTCAAACCAAGGCAAAGATCACCATCGACGAGTGGGGCGAGAATTATGTGATGATGGGCCCATATTTTGAGCATAACGTGAGGACCCAGGTGGAGCTGGTCGAACCGCAGAATCCCGCCATCAGACGGACCATTGACTCCATGAACGCCAAAGGCTGCAAGGTACCAACCGGTTCAGAGATAGTAGGAACTGCCGATGCTGGAGAATCTGAGATGACAAGGTGTAGAGCTGGATGAACACAGCAGGTCGAGCAGGAAAGCTGACATTTCCGATCTGGTAGTGGATAGAATATGAGGGATTAGAATTTAGTCTGAAGTTGAATAGTACCCAAGATTTCATTCCGTGTTGCTCAGCCTGTGATTAGTCTGCAATGAAGATCGAATTGGCGTCAAGATACTATTGTATGTTGAATCAATAATAAATTGGTGAACATTCTGTTCATCTTTTTTAACAGGAGACGTAATAGACCATAAGATAAAGGAGCAGAATTAGTCTATTCGGCCCATTGTGTCTGCGCCGCAATTCGATTGTGGCCGATATGTTTCTCAATCCCATTCTCTTGCCTTCTCCATGTAACCCTAGATCCTCTTATCAATCAAAAACTTATTTATCTCTGTCTTAAATATACTGAATGACGTGGCCTCCACAGCCCTCTGCTGCAATGAGTTCCACAGATTCACCAGCCTCTTGCTGAAGAAATTCCTCCTCATCTCAGTTCCAAAGGGTCATTTCTTCACTCTGAGACTGTGTCCTCAGGTTCTAGATTTTCCTATCAGTGGAAACATAACACTTGAAACCATAGTGGGATCATGAAGTTCAGGTTGGTTATATTTAAAACCATCAGACTCTACAACTAACTGAGGAAGAGTTTGTGATAAAAGATGCCAGGACTTTAGAGGGGTAGAAGGAACTGCAGATTCTGGAGAATCTGAGACAACAAGATGTAGAGCTGGATGAACACAGCAGGCCAAGCAACATCAGAGGAACAGGAAAGCTGACGTTTCGGGCCTAGACCCTCCTTCAGAAAAAAAAGGGCCTAGGGTCTAGGCCCGAAACGTCAGCCTTCCTGCTCCTATGATGCTGCTTGGCCTACTGTGTTCATCCAGCTCTACACCTTGTTGTCTCAGGACTTTAGAGGGACCTGGTCAACTTTATCGTCAATATAATCATTTATGTTTTGTGTATTTCATCAGAAAGTGGTTGTGTTTATAATTGAGGAGTTTACATCCTTTCAGTGTTCAAGGAGGGTATACAGGCAACAATTATTTGTGTAGGATCAAGTTACTGCAGATACTGGAATCTGTACAGTAAACAAAAAATGCTGGAAATCACAGTGGGTCAGGCAGCATCCATTGAGAGAGAGACTTCACGTCAGCTCTGTTAAAGGGTCACCTGGACTTGAAACATTAGCTTGCTGTCAATCCAGGGATGCTGCCTGACCTGCTGTGCTATCCAGCATTCTTTGTTCACAGTTATTTTTGAAGAGTTGTCACTGTTTGTTTTTTACCACTCAGCAAAGTCTGACAAAGCATTAGGAGTTAAATGATCAGGCACTGTGTTTTAGTGATGCTGATAGAGAACTATTTATTCTTCAAAGTGACCTGGTCACTATTATATGGTAAAACTCCTATAGGATCTTTACCATCCACCTGGTAGCAAATGGGACCTCAGTTTATCTTCTCATCTTTTGACAAGATAGCAGTCTCTTCAAATACTGTCAGAATGTCAGACTGAATTATATGTTTAAATCTTGAACTTGAACTTGAACTTACAACCTTCACACTTGGGCACATGCTAGTGTGCTCAATTACTGAAACTTATTTCCCTAGAGAAGGATACAATCTCAAATAAAGAAAAGTGTATTGAATATTCAGCCAGCAATGCAATATGTAAACCATCTGTTCTGTCTGCCTCTCTGTTTGTACAGGTGTACTTTGGGCGATGGTTGATTGAAGGGAATCCTTGTGTTATCCTGTTCGATGTTGGAGCTACAGCTTGGAGCTTGGACCGTTGGAAAGCTGAATTGTGGGATTGTTGCTCTATTGGGATTCCCTGGTATGACCGAGAAGCAAATGATGCTGTTCTCTTTGGTTTTCTCATCACTTGGTTCCTGGGAGAGGTCAGTAAAATCCATGTCCAATCATTTCTATTATCGGATATTTAGAATGATAAAATGGTTACAGTACAGAAGGAGGCATCCCAGCATGTGCCAAATAGGTGCACTCCCTACCTTTTCCCCAAAACCTAGAAAATTCTTCATCCCTTCAGGTGCTTATCCAACTCTCTTTCAAAGCCGCAATTGTTTCTGCCTCCACATTCAGTGTATTTCAGATCCTCACTGTTTGCTGTGTAAAGAAAAAGTACTTCCTCATGTTGGTTCTTTTGCCAGTCATGGAATATGTGTCTTCATAGGACTTGATGCAGATGCTTGTACTGATCTGAATCCATATTAGTTCTTCAAAGTATCTTAAACAAGTCATATGATACCAGTTACAATACTGAGGTTATGCAGAAAAAAAGCATTAAGGTGTGGGGGCAGAACTAGACCATTCAGCCCATTGAGTCTACTCTGCCTTTCAGCAAAATCGTGAACTTCATAGTAGTAGCTGGGAAAAGGTGGTATATGTGCTAAAGCCAGAGAGTTGGGGGAGGGAGGGTCGGGGAAGTGTGTGTGTGGTGTTGTGTTGCGTAAAGGTGTGAGGATTGTGAAGGCAGAGTGTTGACAGAGAGAGGCAACAAAAGTGATAGATAGGATCAGAGTCATTCAGCATGGAAACAGACCCTTCGGTCCAACTTGTCCATGCCAACCAAGTTTCCCAAACTAAATTAGTCCCACATTCCTGCATTTGGCCCTATATCCCTCTAAACCTTTCCCATTAATGTACCTGTCCAATGTCTTTTAAATGTTGCAACTGTATCTGGATCTACCACTTACCCTTGCAATGAGACATATCACCATTCCATATACAAACCACCCTCTGCGTGAAGAAGTTGCCCCTCAGGTCACTTTTACATCATTCTCCTCTCACCTTTAAAAATAAGTCCCTAGTTTTGAACTCTGCCACCTTAGGGAAAAGACCTTTGCTGTTCACCTTCTCCATAGACTTCACGATTTTATAAACCTCTAACGTCATCCCTTAACCTCCGACACTCCAGTCAAAAAAGTGACAGCCTATCCAGCGTCTCCTCGTAACGCAAACCCTCTAATCCCCAAAAAGTCCCTTGTAAATCTTTTCTGAACCCTCTCCAAATTAATAATGTCCTTCATATAGCAGGGCAACAAGAACTGTACACAGTACTCCAAAAGTGGCCTCACCAACGTCCTTTACAACCTCAACAAGAAATGCCAACTCCTGCACTCGATGGTTTAAGCATTGAAGGCAAGGGTGCTAAATGCTTTCTTAACCACCCTGTCTACCTATGACACAACTTGCAAAAAACTAAGTGTGAGACAGAACCCCTAAGATTCTGTGGCATTTAATTTGGATAAATGAAAATTTAAATAAACCGAACAAGGGCAGGATTTATACAATTCGTGGCGCTACCATGAATTGTATAAATCCTGTTCAGTTTATCTAAACTTTCATTTATCCAAATTAAATGCCATCTGCCACTCCTCAGTCCATTGGTCCAACTGCTGAAGATCCCTTTGTAACCTTAGATAACCTTCTTCACTATTGACTATAAAACCAATTTTGGTGTCATCTGCAAACTTACTAACCATTCCTCCTAAATTCCCATCCAAATCATTTATATAAATGACAAAGAACAGTGGACCCAGCACCAAACCCTGCGGAAAACCACTGGTCGCAGACCTCCAGTCCGAAAAACAACCCTTCACCACTATCTGAGATGACAAGGTGTAGAGCTGGATGAACACAGCAGGCCAAGCAGCACCAGAAGAGCAGGAAAGCCGACGCCCTGGGCCCAGACCCCTCCCCAGAAACGGGGGAGGGGAAGGGCGCCCTGAAACTATGCTACGGAAGGGAAAAATTGCTGATAATAGGGACCGTAAAAAGGTGAGGATTGGGTGGCTGTGATGTCAACGTCTGGGGCATGGGTCAGGAAAAAAGACATGGGAGAAGGTACTCAGACCCAAAAATTATTGAACTCAATGTTGGAAAATGAGATACTGCTTTTTCAGCTTGCACAGAGCTTCATTGGAGCACTGTGGCAAGCCTGAGGCACAAATGTTGGTCAGGAGCTAGAATGTGGGATCGTTTTTGATTACAACAGAGGTGTTCCTCAAAGTATTTGGCCTAGTCTGTATTTCACTTCCCAAATGTAGAGGAGACCACGTTTCTGAGCAGTGAATACAGTAGACTACACTGCCTCACTCCTATAAACTCTCCCCGTGACTCCAGCTCCCTGCCCCCAGAACCCTCTGTGGCTCATGTCCCACCTTTCCTAGCAGCAATTACTTCTGATGCAGGGCTCAACCAGAGGATGCTGAGTCTTCACTCGTTTGTATTCTGGGAGTGGACTTCGCAGTCAGCGCGGGTGTAAAGGATATCAAGGTAGAACTTGCTGTTGAGGAACGGCTAGCCCCAAACATCAATGTAGTGTTTCCATCCCTCCTTCGCCCTCTAACCCAAAAAAAAGGAGAGGCAGGGTTCAGAGGAGAAGAGACAGAACATCATGAGAGGAAGATAGGCAGTGAGAGTTCTAGCGTTTAAAGGAACACCAGCTTAAATAGCTTCAGGAAACTGTTGTTGGTGAGTGACAGGTAAGTTTTGAGAATTGTTATCAGAGCAGAGGACATCAGAAGTGAAGAAAAAGTAGTTGTCATTGTAAGGATCAATTAAGTTAAAAGGGTAAGACATGGCAGGAGAGCTGCAAATCATAGTCTACTCCTCTTGTTCAATGTGGGAAGCCGGGCACGTTTCCACGACTGGCATGTATGCAAGAAATGTTTCCAACTGCAGCTCCTGGAAGCTTGAGTTTTGGAGTTGGAGCGGTGTCAGGGGACACTGAGGAGCATTCACGAGGCAGAGACTGTCATGGATAGCACGTATAGAAAGGTGGTCACACTGCAGGTTCTGACTCCATAGGCCAGATGGGAATGGGTGACCATCAGGCAGAGCAGCAGGGCTAAGCAGGCAGTGCAGGAATCTCCTGTGCCTGTTCCCCTGCAAAACAGATATACCATTTTGGATACTGTTGAGGGGAATGGCCTCTCGGGGGATAACAGCAGCAGCAAAATTCATGGCACCATGGTTGGCTCTGCTGCAGAGGGAGGGAGAAATAGGCACAGAATTGCTATAGTTATAGGAGATTCAATTGTAAGGGGAATAGTTGGGCATTTCTGTGGCTGCAAACAGGAGTCCAGGATGGTGTGATGCCTCCCTGGTGCTGGGGTCTTGCATGTCTCGGAACGGCTGCAGGACATTCTGGATGGGGAGGGCGAACAGCCAGTGGCTGTGGTACACAGTGGTACCAATGACATAGATTTATAAAAGGGATGAGGTGCCAAAAGCAGAATATAGAGAACTAGGAATAAAGTTGAAATGTGGTCCTCAAAGGTAGTTATTTCAGGATTACTACCAGTGCCACAAGCTAGTCCGTGTAGAAACAGCAGGACATATAGGATGAACACATGGCTGAAAAGGTGATATGAGGGTGAGGGTTTCAGATTCATGGGGCATGAGGACCAGTTCTAGGGGAGGTGGGACCTTTGCAAACTGGACAAGTTACACTTGGGTAGGACAGGACTGATGCCCTTGGAGGGGGGATCCTTGGTAGAGTGGTTGGGGAGGGTTTAAACTAGTGTGGTGGGGGATGGGAACCAGAGGAGTAGGGTAGCAGATGCAGACATTGAGGGAGAGGTAGAAACCAAGGCAAACATGATTAAAAGCAAGAACAGGCAGGGAAACACTGCTGAAAGGAGCATGGAAGGTGGTCTGAAATGCATGTGTTTCAATGTGAGAAGTATAATAGGCAAAGTAGATGAACTTAGTTCCAAGTACTAACCAAAGCTGTATGACATTATTGTGATTAGGGAGAGTTGGCTGAAAGAAGGACAGGAATGGCAGCTGAATGTCCCAGGAGTTAGATATTTCAGGTGTGATAGAAAAGGAGGTAAAAGGGGTGGGGGATTTTCATTACAAGTAAAGGAGTATCTCACAGCTGTACTGAGGGATGATACGTCAGAGGACTCGTGCAGCGAGGCAGTATGGGTGGAACTCAGGAATAGGAAAGGTGAAATCACAATGCTGGGGGTATACTATAAGCCTCCCAATAGCCAGAGCAAGATAGAGGATAGACTATGTAGACAGATTTTGAGGGTGGAAAGATGTAAAAACAGCAGGGTTGTTGTGGTGGGTGATTTTAACTTCCCCTGTATTGACTAGGACTCACTTTGTGCTAGGTGCTTGGATGGGACAGAATTTGTAAGGACCATTCGGGAAGGTTTCTCGACACTGTATGTAATCAGTCCAACCAACAAAGAGGTTATACTGGACCTGCTTTTGGGAAATGAGCCTGGCCAGGTGAATAAAGTTTCAGTGGGGGAGCATTTCTGGAGTATGACCTTAATACCATGAGTTTTAAGTTACTCATGGATTGGAATAACAGCAGTGCTTTGGTGAAGATGTTAAACTGGGGGAGACTAACTACAACAATATTAGGCAGGAACAGGAGAATTTTGATTAGAGGCAGCTGTTTGAGGGTAAATCCACATCTGACACATGTGGGAGTATTTCAAATGGCAGTTGGTAATAATTCAGGAGAGGCTCAATCCTGTGAGAATGAAGGAAAAGTATGGGCAAGTTAGGTGAACCTTGGATGACCAGGGATGTTATGACCTTGGTCAAAAAGAGAAAGGAAGCACACATAAAGCCTAGGAGTATGGGAACTGGCAAAGTCCTTGAAGTATATAAGGAAAGTAGGGAAGAACTAGAATTAAGGAATTAGAAGGGCTAAAAGGGGCCATAGTTCGTCTACTCAAGGACAAAGGAGGGAATGTATGTTTGGAACCAGAAGGGGTAGGTGGGGTGCTAAATGAATACTTTGTGTCAGCATTCACCAAAGAGAAGGTGGAGGATGATCTCGAGAAAGGGACTGTTGAGTTCTAAGCCAAGTTGATATTAAAAAGTATTAAGATGGATAAGTCCCTGGGTCTTGATGGGATCTATCCCAGAATATTGAGGGAGGTAAGAGAACAAATTTCTGGAGCATTGACAGATATCTTTGTATCCACTTTGGCTATAGAGGAGGTCTTGGAGGACTGGAAAATAGCTAATTTGTCCCATTGTTTAAAAAGAGTATTGGGGATAATCCAGGAAATAACAGGCCTGTCAGCCTCACGGCAGTGGTAAGGAAATTATTGGCAAAGATTCTCGGGGACAAGAATCTATAAACATTTAGAAGCAAATGGACTTATTAGTGATAGACAGCATGGTTTTGTGTGGGGGACGTCGTACCTCACTACCTTGATTTGTGTTTGTTGAGGAGGTGACAAAGATGGTGGAGGAAAAAAAACTGTTGATGTTGTCTCCGTGGACTTCAGTAAAGCCTTTGACAAGGTCCCTCCTGGCAGACTGGTACAAAAGGAGAAGTCACATTGTATCGGGGTAAGCTGGCACAATGGACACAGAAGTGGCTTAGTCATAGGAGACAGAGTGTAGTGTTGGAAGGATGCTTTTTGGATTGGAAGGCTGTGACCAGTGGTGTTCCACAGCGATCAGTGCTGGGACCTCTGCTGTTCATGATCTACATAAATCATTTGGAGGGAAGCATAGCTGGTCTAATTAGTAAGTATGCGGACAATACAAAGATGAGTGGAGTTGTGGATAGTGAGGAGGATTGTCAGATGACACAACAGGTTTTAGATCAGTTGGAGGTATAGGCAGAAAAATGGCAGATGGAGTTTGATCCGAACAAATGTGAGTGATGCATTTTTGAAGGTCGCGTACAGATGGAAATCAGAGTGAATGGCAGAACCGTTAGTAATATTGGTATGCAGAGTGATCTGGGTGTGCAGTTTCACAGAGCAGTGAAGGTGGCAGTGCAGGTAGATAAGGTAGTAAAAAAAGGGCCTATAGCATGCTTGCCTTCATTAGAAGTGAGTATAAGGATAGGCAAGTTATGCTGCAGCTTTATAGAACTTTAGTTAGGCCACACTTGGAATATTGCGTACAGTTCTGGTTACCGCACTACCAGAAGGATGTGGATGCTTTGGAGAGGGTACAGAAAAGGTTTACCAGAATGTTGCCTGGTATGGGGGATTTTAGCTATGAAGGAAGGTTGGATAGACTGTGTTTGTTTTCACTGGAATGCAGGAGGTTGAGGGGTGTGACCTGATAGAAGTTTATAAAATTGTGAATAGCATAGATAGAGTGGAAAGTATGAGGCTTTTTCTGAGGGTGGAGGGGTCAATTACTAGGGGACACAGGCTCAAGGTGCGAGGGGGCAAGTTTAAAAGAGATGTACGAGGCACGTTTTTCACACAAAGGGTGATGGGTGCCTGGAATGTACTGCAGAGGAGATGGTGGAAGCAGACATAATAGCAGTATTCAGGAGACACCTGGATGAATACATGAATAGGAAGGGAATAGAGAGATATGGATCCTGTAAGTGAAGAAGGTTTTAATATGGAAGGCAAAAATGTGTGGGCGGAGGCTTGGAGGGCGAAAGGGCCTGTTCCTGTGCTGTATTTTTCTCTGTTAAGTACGTTTTCTCTATACAGATGCTGCCAGACCTGCTGAGTTTCTACAATTTCTGTTTTTGTTACTAATCTAGAAACTCCACTAATGTTCTGGGGACCCAGGTTTGAAACCCGCCATAGCAGGTTGCAGATTTTGAATTTAATAATAATACCTGGAATTAAGAATCTACTGATGACCATGCATCTATTGTTGATTGTCAGAAAAATTTGACTGGTTCACTAATGTCCTTCAGGGAAGGAAATCTGCCATCTTCATCTATTCTGGCCTACATGTGTCTTCAGACCCACAGAATGCGAATGATTCTCAACTGCCGCCGGAAATGGCCTAGCAAGCCATTCAGTTGTATCAATTGCTGCAAATTCTCAATGAGAAATGAAACTGGACAGACCACCTGAGCATTGACCTATGCACCAGAAATGAACATGGTAAACTCAGCCTGTAACTCAAGCCCTGCAAAGTCCTCCTCCATAACATCTGGGGGTTAGTGCCAAAATTGGGAGAGCTGTCTCACAGCCTGATCGAGCAATAGCCTAACATAGTCATACTCACGGGATCATACCGTTTTAAGAAATTATCCCAGACGAGACCATCACAATCCCTGTATATATCCTGCCCCATCGACAGGTAAGACGAGCAGAGGTGGCAGCAGAATGGTGTACAATTGTGAGGGAGTCCTCCACATTGGCTCTGGATCCCATGAAGTCTCATGGCTTCAGGTTAAACATGGACAAGGAAACCTCCTGCTGATCACCACCTAGCCTCTTCCCTCGGCTGCCGAATCAGTACTCCTTCATGTTGAACAATACTTTGAGGAAGCTCTGAGGGTAATCTGGGTGGGGGATTTCAATGTCCACCATCCAGAGTGGCTCAACAGCAGTACTACTGATGACTGACTGGTTGTTTCCTAAAGGACATAGTTGCTAAACTGGATCTGCAGCAGGTGGTGAGGGAATCAACAAGAGGGAAAAACATACTTGACTTCATCGTTACCAGCCTGGCAGCTATAAATGTGTCTGTCTATGATCGTATTGGTAAGACCACCGCATAGTCCTTGTGGAGACAAAGTCCCACCTTCACTTTGAGAATAACCTCCATTGTGTTGTGTGGCAGTATCACCATGTTAAATGGGACAGACTTGGACAGACCTGGCAACTCCAGACTGGGCATCCATGAGGCACTGTAGCATAGCAGCAGCAGAATCATACTCCAACAGAATCTGCAACATCATGGCCCAAATGTCCCTCCCCTCAACCATTAACATCAAGCGAGGGATCAAACCTGTTTCAGTGGAGAGTGCAAGGGGGCATGGTAGGAGCAGCACCAGCCCTACCTAAAAATAAGGATCAACCTGGTGAAGCTACTAAACAGGACTCCTTTTGTGCCAAACAGCATTGACAGAGCTAAGAAATCCCACAACCGATGGAACAGATTTAAACTCTGCAGTCCTCCACGTGTGATAGTACAATGGCTTTAAGAACTGTAAGGTGTAGAATGGTCTGCTTAAAGCCAATAAAGTAGACAGCTTGTGAGGCCTTGAGGTTTTTTTTTAAAGTTGAAACAATAGAAGCAGCCTGAATGGATGGGGCCAAATTCCTGCAGAACCAGGACTTTTTTTAGCTTTCAGCGATTGCTGGGATCTTGAAGCTGAATATGGAAGTTCATATTCTTCTCTCTGTTACAGCTAAAAGCTGGGGTTCTCCTCCTGCTGCTAGAATTGCATGTGAGACAATCTATTTTACAGAGTTTTACCTTTGCCAAGGATGTGTTTATGGGAAGTTGGAACAGTTAATTAGAAGTAGTTAATATACATTATTTCATTAAGCATTTTGATAGCATTACAGTTAGGCCCATTCTTTTATTTTCATTTTGTTTATTTTTACATCACATTTGAAATACAATGTGTGTTTTGCTTAAAGTTGAATAGTTTGACCAATCGATTTGCATCTGGAATGCAACACCTGACACGTACCTTTAAAGTAACAAAAAGTTAGGGTCTAGACTATCTTCATAATATACTTTTGAGGGGGGTTGCTCTGGTCCATAACACCCATCCAGTAGTGAATAGTGATAGACAAGTAAACAACTCACTGAGGGAGGAGGCTGCACATATACCCATTGTCAATGATGCAAGAGTCCAGTTCATCAGTGCAAAAGACAAGACAGGAGCACTAACAGCAATCTTCATCCAGAAGTGCAGAGTGCATGATTCATCTCAGCCTCCTCCAGAGGTGTCCCCCAGCATCACACATGTCAGTTTTCAGCTAATTCGATTCACTCCATGTGATATCGAGAAACAGTTGGAGGCTCTGGACACTGCAAAGGCTGCAGGCACTGACAGTATTTCAGTAATAGTACTGAAGACTTGTGCTCCAGAACATGCTGCATTGCCAAGCCAAGCTGTTCCGGTACATAGAACATAGAACTGTACAGTACAGGAATGAGTCCTTTTGGCCCATGATGTTGTGCTGAACATGCCAAATTAAACTAATCCCTTCTGCCTGCCCATGAGCCATATCCTTCTATTCCTTGCATATTCATGTGTTTATCTAACTGTCTGTTAACTGCCCCTATTGAATCTGTCTCCACCATCACCCTGGCAGTGCTTCCACACTCCTACCACTCTCTGTATTTTAAAAAAAACTTGCCCCTCACATCTCCTTTGAACTTCCTCCCTCTCACCTTAAATACATGCCCCCTTGTTTTAGACATTTCAACTCTGGGAAAAAGATTCTGACTGTCAACCCTATCTGTGCATCTCATAATTTTACACACTTCTATCAAGTGTCCCCTCAGCCTCTGCTGCTCCAGAGGAAAAACAACCTGAGGTTTTCTAGCCGCTCCTTATACATCATACCGTGTAATCCAGGCAGCAGCCTGGTGAACCTGTTCTGCATCCTCTCCAAAACCTCCACATCCTTCCTGTAATGTGGCAATCAGAATTGAATGCTTTAAATGCAGTCTAATCAAAGTCTTGTAAAGCTGCTATGATAGCCTGACTCTTACATTCAGTTCCCTGACCAATAAAGGCAAGCATGCTATATACCTTCTTTATCACCCCATCTACTTGCGTGGCTACTTCCAGGGAGCTATCAACTTGAATCCCAAGATCCCTCTGTACATCAAGGCTGTTCAGACTCCTGCCTTTAGCTGTATACTTTTCCTTAACATTTGATCTCCCAAAATGCAGCACCTCACACTTACCTGGATTAAACTCCATCTGCCATTTCTCTGCCTATATCTGCAAGTGATTCCGCTGTATCCTTTGATAACCTTCTACACTACCCACAACTCCACTGATCTTTGTATCATATGCAAAATTACTAACCCACTGTTCTACATTTTAAACAATAAAGGTCCCTGTACGGATCCCTGCACAGCACCACTAGTCACAGACCTCGGCCTGAAAAACACCCTTCCACCACGATCCTCTGCCTTCTATGGGCAAATCATTTCTGAATCCATGCGGCCAAGTCACTGTGGATCCTTTGCATCTTAATCTTCTGGATGAGCCTACCATGAGGGACCCTGTCAAAAGCTTTACTAAAATTCATGTAGACAACATCTGCTGCTCTACCCTCATCGATCATCTTTGTCATCTCCTCAAAAAATTCAGTCAAGTTAGTAAGACATGACCTGTCCCCCACAAAGCCATGCTGACTGCCCCTAATTAGGCCATGCTTTTCCAAATGTGTGTAAATCCTATTTCTAAGAATTCTCATCAAATAGCTTCCCAACCATCAATGTGAGACTTATCAGTCTATAGTTTCCTGGATTATCCCTATTTCCCTTATTGTGTAGGGGAACAACATTAGCTACTCGCCAGTCCACCAGGACCTATCCTGTGGCTGATGAGGAAACAAAGATCTTGGTACAGTTATAACACTGGCATCTACCTGGTAGTGTTGAAAATTGCCCAGTTCGGTGCTATACCCAAAAGGAGGAGAAAGCCAACCCGGCCAATTACCACCCCATCAATCTTTCAATCATCAGTGAAGTGATGGAAGGTGTCATCGACAGTGCTATCAAGCAGCCTCTGCTTAGCAATAACCTGTTCAGTGATGCCCAGTTTGGTTTTCACCAGGGCCAGTCAGCTCCTGATCTCATTACAGCCTTGGCTCAAGCATAGACCAAAAAGCTGAATTCCAGAGGTGGGGTGAGAGTTACAACCCTCAACATCAAGGCCAAATTTGACCAAGTATGGCATCAGGGAGTCGTAGCAAAACTGAAATCAATGTGCATCAGGGGGAGATCTCTCCACTGGTTGGAGTCATACGTGGCACATAAGATGGTTGTGGATGTTGGAGGTCAGCCATTTCACCTCCAAGTAATCTCGACAAGAGTTCTTCAGGGTAGTGTCCCAGGCCCAACCATCTTCAGCTTTATCAATGATTTCCCTCCATCATCAGGTTAGAAGTGGGGATTTTGGTCATGATTGGTACTGAACATTGTACATTCGTGACTCCTCAGATACTGAAGCAGTTCATGTTCAAATGCAGCAAGACCTGGACAATATCTAGACTTGGATGAGTGGCAAGTAACATTTGCTCAACGCAAATGCCAGGCAATTATCATCTCAAATAAGAGAGAATCTAACCACGACCTGGCATTTAATTGTACTACCATCACTGACTCCTCCACCATTGACATCCTGGGCACTGGACTCACCATATAAATACAGTGGCTACAAGAGCAGGTCAGAGGATAGGAATATTGCAGTGAGTAAATTACCTCCTGACTCCCCAAATCCTGTCCGTGAGGTGCTGTGTTTTGGAAAGGCAAATCAAGGCAGGACTTATATGCTTAATTGTAAAGTCCTGGGAGTGTTGCTAAACAAAGTGACTTTGGAGTGCAGGTTCATAGTTCCTTGAAAGTGGAGTCACAGGTAGATAGGATAGTGCTGAAGGCATTTGGAATGCTTGCCTTTATTCGTTAGTGCATTGTGTGTAGGAGTTGGGATGTCATGTTGCGGCTGTACAGGACATTGGTTAGGCCACTTTTGCAATACTGCATTCAATCTGGTCTCCTTGTTGGAGGGAAAATGTTGTGAAATTTGAAAGGGTTCAGAATAGATTTACAAGGACATTGCCAGGTTTGGAGAGTTTGAACTATAAGGAGAGACTGAATAGGCTGGGGATGTTTTCTCTGGAGCATCGAAGGCTGAGGGGTGACCTTATAGAGGTTGATAAAATCATGAGGGGATGGATAGGGTGACTAGTCAACGTCTTTTCCCCAGGGTAGGAGAGTCCAAAACATAGAGAGCATAGGTTTAAGGTGAGAGGGGAAAAATTTAAAAGGGAACTAAGGGGCAACTTTTTCATGCAGAGGGTGGTGCGTGTATGGAATGAGCTGCCAGAGGAAGTGGTGGAGGCTGGTACAATTACAACATTTAAAAGGCTTCTGGACGGGTACATGAATAGGAAGGGTTTAGAGGAGTATGGGCAGATGCTGGCAAACTGCACGAGATTAATTTAAGATATCTGTTCAGCATGGTCAGGTTGGACCAAAGGGTCTGTTTCTATGCTGTACAACTGTAAGACTGTATCTACTGGGCACAATTCAGGCGTATGATCGAGTATTCCCTCCTTGCCTGGATTCGCGCAACTCCAACAACACTCAAGAAGCTTGACGCCATTCAGGACAAAGCAGCCTGCATGACACCGCATTCACAGCATCCACTCCCTCCACCATTGATGCTCATTAGCAGCAGTGTGTCTCACTGCAGAAATTCACCAAAGATCCTTAGACAGCACCCTACAAATCCATGACTACTTCCTTGACGAAGGACAATGGCAGGAGATACGTGGGGACATCACCAGCTGTAGGTAGCCCTCCAAACCACTCACCACCCTGACTTCGAAATACATTGCAGTTCCTTCAGTGTCGCTGGGTCAACATTCTGGAATTCCCTCCCTAAGGGCATTGTGGGTCTACCTACAGCACATGGACTGCAGCGGTTCAAGAAGGCAGTTTACCACCACCTTCTCAAAGCCCACTAGGGACAGGCAATAAATACTGGCCCAGCCAGTGACGACCATGTCACGTGAATGAATAAATAAAATTACAAGTATCTGGGAGGAGTTGATAATGGTGTTGAACATTTGAATAATTCAATAATTGTAAGCTAAGTTTTGATCTGATTGTTCTCACAATATAGGGTGCATTTGGCATCGAGGAAATATGGAATAAAGAGCTAAGTTGAGTTAAAATACAGATCAGTCATGATCTAAATGAATGGTGGGGACATATTTGAGGGGTTGAATAATCCACTCTAGTTCCTAAGCTGGTGAACATTGGCAAATTCACTCATCCAGTGGCAAAGAGAAAGGGACAGCAGAATCTGCTAAGGGAATTCCTGATGGTGGTGACCCCAGGGGCAATAAACAGTTTAAAACTCCAACAACAGGCAGATTAGAAAAATGATTGATGTAATGGGCTATTAGAATCTACAATAAATAATTATATTGCAGTGTAATCTCTGTATTTCAGAGGAATGAATTAATAATTGCATTAAATATTAAAGGGCTTCAGGGAAAGAGCAGCAAATTGGTCGAGTGGTAGATTATATACTAAGTTCATTGTGATCTGTATTAGGCTCCTGTATTTGTTCTCTGATTCTATTTACCCAATCTGTTCTGTGCATGTTTTATGAACAATTCTGAGACCTCCATATTCCAAACAGGAGTGAATTATTTCCTTTTACCTCTTAAGTGCTGACATTGGGAGGAACACATGATGCATAAGACTTGATAAGATTTAATATTTAGAAAAAGTTTTCTGAACTATACCCGATTTAATCTGGTTTCTTTCATGTTTAGTTTGTTTCTCAGTGTGAGGGGAACTGCCCGTTTATCATCACTCACTTCCATGAATGGCTGGCTGGTGTTGGTTTGATTATGTGCAGAATCCGCAAGATCCCTGTAGCTACAATCTTTACGACACATGCTACGTTATTGGGACGTTATATCTGTGCTGGAAATGTCGACTTCTACAACAACCTTGCCTACGTGCGTAATAACCTTCCTAGTTTATTCAGTTAGAGACAACCTCAGACTTTATGGGTGCAATTAAAAAATTGAAAAGGAGTTCGGAGTACAGTGAGAGCCATGTATAGTCAGTACCTGTGAGACAAGTGGACATGTCGTTTTAGATTTAGTAATCTACCAATAGTGCTAGATCAGTTCTCAGTATAAATAGATATTTGTTAGCGATAACAATTGTATGATATAATGCAACAATGGGTATATGGAGCTAGATTATTGTCAGCAATGATCTAATTAAATGGTAGACCAGGTGGAAGGGCTAAACGCCCCATTCCTATTCCTGTGCTCCTATAGAGCATGGATATTTATCTAATGGTGATCATAATGTGATTGAATTCAATGTTGAGTTTAACAGGAAGCTATGCTGGCAGGCAATGTGGATAATACCTATGGTATTATTACTGGACTATCAATCCAGAAACACAGATAATGTTCTGGGGACCCAGGTTCGAATCCTGCCACAGCAGACGGTGGAATTTGAATTCAATAAAAATCTGGAATTAAGAATCTGATGTTGACCGTGAATCCCTTGCCGATTGTTGGAAAAACCCCCCATTAGGGATGGGCTATAAATGCTGCCTTGTCAGCGACGCCCTCGTCCCGTAAATGAATAAAGGATGTGCCATAGCTCAATTCTAGATTAAAGTAAAGCTGACTTTAATGGCTTGAAACTAAGACTGCCTGTAGGGAACTGAACAGATCTGTTAATGGGTGTATTGTAGAACATCTGTGGGAAGTGTTCAACATATTTAATATAGTACAGAAACAGTTTAAACCCTTAAGAAACAAGAATTCTACTTGATAAAAAAAAACCCGCTATGGATGGCTAAAGAGCTAACAGAGAACAGATAGGTGAGTAGAGCTTTAAAAATACAAAAAGAAATTCTGACAAATTGTAAAGATCCAAAAAGCAACAGAGTGACAAAGTGGACCAGATGTTTTTGTAAGAAATATGAAACGGGAATACAGAAAGAAAATTGAGTTTCAAAATTAACATAGAAACCTTTCATAATGATACAAAAAGGTTGTTGAGGGATATTATAGATCCTGCGAGAATTGATAATGCTGACATGGAAATGGTTGACATTTTTAAAGATAATTTTAAATCAAATTTAAGCAGAGGACGAGTAGAACTTATTGAAAATTTCCGGGACAGATATTCATCAATATTAACATTTGCAAAGTAGCGGGTATGAGGAAAGTTATGGTATCCAACTGTGACAATTCCTTCAGGATCAGATGATTTCCTGCCTTGGTCTTTTTTTATACCAGAGTAAAGTTAAAAGCATTACTAATGTCCAAGTACTTAAAAGGTCTTTTGATTCAGGGATGATGACCTCGGATTGGAAAAATGCACTTTAGCTTTGAAAGGTTGGGGAAACCAGAAAATTATGGACGAGTTAATTTAACATCTGTTGTCAGGATATTACTTATAGACTTGGATGAAGATAGGCTGACTGGACACATCTTAAATTTTCAACTGGTCGCAGAGAACCAGCATGAATTTCTAAAGATATGTCACGCCTGATGAATCAAATTGAATTTGTTGAAGAGGTGACTAAAGTAGTGGGCAGACCGTTGTCTTTCTGGGTGTTATTTCTTTGCACATCCAGAGGCATTCGATATCATCCTTCGAAGTACACAATTAGCTAAAAGGTGAAGCTGTAGAATTTAAAGGAGATTATTTCAGAGTTTAGGAAATTGGCTGAGCATTAGAAGACAGCAGGGATAATGAGCATTCTCAGTAGAAAATATAAGTTATGGACCCTCAACTAATGATTATAATTAATGGTTTAGATGATAGATATTTAGATAATTGGATATACATGACTCCAGTTTCTCTAGGCATCCAGCATTCCCTACACCTACCAGCCTTGCCCTTCACACTGGTAGGAAATTATTATCTCTGAAGTCTTTTTATTTCGTTCTTAAAGCTTCTCACCCCCAACCGTCCCTTTACTTGCGAGTAGCCTCCCCGAACAAATTTTGATAGTTCCTGTCTAATACAGTCAAAATTAGCCTTTGTCCAATTTAGAACTTTAACTTTTTGATCAGTTCTGTCTTTTTCCATAACTATTTTAAAACTCATAGAATTATGATCACTTGCCCCAAAGTGCTCCCCCACTGACACCTCAGTCACTTGGCCTGCCTTATTTCCGAACAGAAGGTCAGGTATTGCTCCTTCTGTAGTAGGTACATCCACATAAGTTTTTGGAGGGAATTCTGAGGGATGGGATTTACATGTATTTGGAAAAGCAAGGAGTGATGAGTGATGGTCAAGATCACTGTGTATAGGAAATCATGTTTCCCTGACTTGATTGAGTATTTTGAAGAGGGTGACAAAGCAGATTGATGATGGCAGAGTGGTAGACATTGTCCACATCGACTTCAAGTGTTTGATAAAGTTCTGCATGGTAGACAAGTTTAGTGAGGTTAGATCACATAGGATCCGGGGGGACTAGCCAATTGGGTACAAAATTGGCTTGAAGGTAGGAGACAGGGTGGTGGTGGAGGGTTGTTTTGGGACTTGAGGCCTGTGACCAGTGGTGTGTCACAAGAATTGGTGCTGGGTCCACTGCTTTTTGTTAATTATATAAATGATTTAGATGTGAATATAGGAGGTATGGTTAGTAAGTTTGCAGATGACACCAAAATAGGTGGTGGAGTGGACAGTGAAGATGATTATCTCAGGGTCCAACCGGACCTTGATTAGATGGGCCAGCCAGCTGAGGAGTGACAGATAAAGTTCAATTTAGATAAATGTGAGGTGTTGCATTTTTGATAAGGCAAACCAGGTGTTCTGCAGAAAGCTATTGATTTCTGCCTTGTACCTGCTCAATGATTAAAATCCCACAGCCTTCTGGGGTAGAAAATTCCAAAGGTTCACCATCCTTTGAATTAAGAAATTCCTCTTAATCTCAGTCTGAAATAACTTCACCTTTGTACTGAGATTAGTTCCCCTGGTTCTAAAGTTACCAGCCAAGGGAAACATTCTTTTTACATCCACAGTGTAAAGTCCCGTAAGAATTTTGTAAGTTTCAGTGAGATGATAATATAATTCACTTGTTGGTTATGTTTACTTCATCACTAGCAAATCTTGAAAAATTTATTTCGCATTCTCTTGTTGATACTGAAGCAAGCTATTCTGCTTTTCAGTGTGAACCTTGAAGAACTTCAGGGTGTGGGATGTTCATGTTTTTCAAGGAACTCACTGGTGTTCACTTTTTGGGCATTAGTGCATGATGGAATGCATGTGATGGTGACACTGGTGATCTTTCTTTCAGTTTGATGTAGATCGTGAGGCGGGAGAGAGGCAGATCTACCATCGATACTGTATGGAGCGTGCTGCTGTTCATTGTACCCATGTCTTCACAACTGTGTCGGAAATCACAGCAGTGGAAGCAGAACACCTACTCAAATGCAAACCTCGTGAGTGAAACTTAATTAGGAAAACTTCTAATGAGTCTTTGAATGATCAAAATTGCAGGCTGTCCTATTGCAGTGTAATACAATAACCCTTTTGTTAACTTGTGTGAATTCCTCTGGTAGTAACTGTCCATCTGCTACAGGAAAACCTTAACCAAAGTCACAACTATTTTCTGCATGACTGTGTAGTGCCCTATCACCCCTTACCTTTGACACACCTAATCATCCTCTTCCTATGCTATTCCCCCAGTGCACAGATCCATTAGATTGTCTTGGTTTTACAGTTACCTGTGAGATATGGAGAAGCCATGAGATTGGTTCCCTGAGTGCAGGTTGGCTCCTGTACCCAATAACCTGTAGATTTAAAGCTGTAAATTCAGGAAGAGTAACAGAATTATGACGGTCCATCACAGCATTGCTTATAGTAGAAGTTATTCTCTTAATTATTCCTTAGAGTTCCTGCCTTTTAATAATCAGTTCCATTTTCTTCAATAGATATGGTGACTCCAAATGGACTGAATTTGAAGAAGTTCTCTGCAATGCATGAGTTTCAGAATTTACACTCAAAGAGCAAGATGCGAATTCAGGAGTTTGTCAGAGGCCATTTCTACGGGTAAGACAAGGAGTTTCTTTAGTCAGATTGACCTACTGTTCTTGACACAAAGCAATAGTATGCCTGCTAATGCCAGTGAGGGATATGGCAGGAATTTAATCACATTATTTTGCTCCAACTACATAATCCTGTAAGAATTTGCTGTTTTGTATTGACTTAAATTTGTGAACCGATGTGATTGTTCAAATATATTGTTAATGTGCTGATTATATTCTAATAATTGATTATGTGAAAACTTCGAACCTCACTAGGCTTTGAATATTGACTTGGGTTTTATGCCACTGCTTAATTAATCTCCAAATTTTTACTCTGTCAAATACCTTTGTAATTTTTAAAAACTTCAGTTATGTCACCATACCTTTTCTTGTGTCCTCATGGTCATAATTGCACTCTTTTATCCCTGATATTGGCTGGGTGAACTTATTCCCCCCTCGCTCATTGCTGTAATATTCTTGCTGTATTGTGTGGCCAATATTATATGAAGATGGATTCCAGGGATGTAAAGCAGGCTTAAAATTCAAATGGGAGTAGTTGTAAAAATTAAGCAGAGACATTGATCCAGAGAAGAGAATTAAAATAAGCAGCATCAGGAGTGGCACATGGATTGCATAATGCACAAGCTTTCAGTCTAAGACTTAATTAAGACTAAATCTTAAGACAGTTCTGAAGAAGAGTCTTACAACACTTAAAATATTAACTCTGTTTCTCTCTCCACAGACACTGCTAGACCTGCTAGGTTTCTCCAGCACTTTCTGTTTTTATTTAAAGTTTGTCTTTCTTGACATCTATCACTCAGCTTTGACTTTTCTCATTGTCCAATTTGAAATTCATCTATCGCTCTTGGGATAGGTCATCTCCTTTCACACCTTTTGATTCTATTGAAAAGCATTTTGAGATGTAAAGAAGGACTGTCCTGCTTGCGCTAATTCATCTTTATATTTTCAGAGCTGCTTATTTGATTCTTAATTTTAAAACATAGCGTAATAACTTGCCCAGCACAGGGCTGTTCTTATCCTGGTATTAAACTTAAACATTTCTGATCTTGATTCTTCCTAGTCATTTGGATTTTGACCTGGATAAAACCATCTATTTCTTCATTGCTGGGCGATACGAATTTACCAACAAAGGCGCAGATTTATTCTTGGAAGCATTAGCCCGTCTCAATTATCTGCTCCGGGTAATTTCTTTGTTTTCATGTTTTAAAAGTTAGATTCTGACTGTATTATTCTGCTACGGTTTGGAGAAGGAAGAGACTCTTGTCGCCAGTTATGGTTTGTGGTTCACACTGTCCTTTAATTTTTCTTTTAGAAAGTTTTGTTCTTGAAGGTAATTTAATGGTATATGTAGAGGTTGCCTGTTAATAAGATGCTGAATTGTACAGAGCAGGAGAGTCCATAGTTGGTTTATGTGTGCACATTGACCTGCAAACTTACTGACTATGCCTTCTATATTCACATCCAAATCATTTATATAAATGACAAAAGGCAGTAGACCCAGCATCGATCCATGCAGCACAACGCTGCTCACAGGCCTCCAGTCTGAAAAGCAACCCTGTGCCACCACCCTCTTTCTCCTACCTTGAAGCCAATTTTGTGCCCAATTGGCTAGCTCCCCTTGGATCCCATACTAACCTTATTAACCTTGTCTACCATGCAGAACCTTGTCTACCATGCAGAACCTTGTC